>NW_007248888.1:211448-288460 GCF_000164805.1 Carlito syrichta
AGCCTCAACCTGCTGGGCTCCGGCGATCCTTCCGCCTCAGCCTTCCAAGTAGCTGGAATTACAGGCATGCGCTACCACGCCCGGCTGATTTTTTGATTTATCGTAGAGATGAGGTCTCGCTGCCCAGGCGGATCTCGAACCCGCGGGCTCAGGCAATCCACTCACCTCAGCCTCCCAAAGGCGCGAAATTACAGGCTGAGCCACCGAGCCCGGCTTGCTTTTTTCATATTAAATTTGGTCACCCTGTGGCTTGCTTTACAGCTATTGAAGAAGCAGGTTTTTTTGTTTTTGTTCTTTTTATTTTTTTTTTAAGGGAAACACAAGTAAAAATCCTAGAGGATGGGCCCCTGTTTTTCAAATACCTATCCAGCTCCCACTGCCAACGAATGAGAGGATAAAAAGCCAGGATTTTCCTGTAAGAAGTAGAGCAATTATTTGAATACCAAGCACTTTGTCCTACTCTATTATATTTTTGTCTCAGTCCATCTTTTTACATGTTTATTTTGTTCAGAAGACCAGGTTGGTGAACAAGGAATGTGGATAGGTAGGAGACAGAGGAGTGTTCATTCATTAATTTGTTCATTCAACACACACACGTTGAGCTATGACGTGCAAGGTGTTGTGCTGAGGGATGGTGTGTTCAGAATTCATTCATCACATTCTCTGATGGTATTTACTGAGTACTTTTTAGCTCTCTGACACCTTGATAGGTGCTGTGAAGACTTAAAAAACAAGTGAATAAGCTAGTGAGACAGCTTTTTGTTCTTGTCTTGAAATATCATTGGGGAAAGAGAGTTAACATGAAACAATTGAGGAAAAAACAAGATAGCAATTAGGTGAAAAATTTTGTAGCAAAACCTCTGGCAGCACCAGCAGTCTTTAGGAGAGGCTGACAAGGAAGGCAGGAGAGCTGGGGAGGCCTCCTGGGGAAGGTGTGACTGGAGCTGGACTCTGATGACATGCAGACCATGCTGCTGTCCTCATAGGTGGCTGCTTCAAAGAGCCCCAGAGAGACAGGGTGGCACAAAAGAAGAGGCGCCCTGGAGAAAGTCCCACCACTCTGACTCGGTTTTACCCTGAATCAGACGTTTTCCTGCCTTACATCTTACCTTGCCATTCCCTTCCAAAAGTCCAGGGTTAAACCGGATGCTATAGACACTCAAGTTCAGACTAGACCAGGTTAGACCCTCACGGGCTCTGTCCTCACAGGCCATGCTCCCTCCTGGATTCCAAAGGTGAGAATTCCACCCAGAGGAGGAGCCAAACCCCTGGAGCCTTCCATCCTTCCTTGGTTCTAAACTGCAAAGCCAAGGACCATCATGGGGAGGGGTCAGAGGATAGTGACCAGGGATTATGGCATGAGAGCACAGCTGGAAGGGACTAGTATTATTCAACCTGGGAGAAAATGAAAAGATGAAATAAAAATGATCCTTAAGTACATCAAAGCTCTTACACAGCAAGAGGCTGGTGACCAGTGCTGTTTTCTCTGAAGGCATTTGAACACATCAAAAGGGTTATTACAGCATAGTTGAAAGATTTGAGGTTAGCACTGTTGTGCTACTCCTCTCCTCTGATAGGATCCTCCTAGGGTGGTCAACCTTTCCAGTGTGCCTGGGACTTTCAGTGTTCAAACTGGTTGGTCCTGGGCAAACCAGGGACCAAGAACTTGGTATTTACCACCCCGGTTCTGCTGTTTTCCAGTCCAGGCTCAGGTGGGCTCCCCTCCAACACAGCCCAGATAAGAGGACCGTGGCCCCTCAGATAGGAGGGGCCAGTTCAGGGATAGGTTGAGCTGAGAGGGACATTGCCCAAGACCACAAGATCTGTTTGGTCAGAAAAGAATTCTGGTCATAGCTGGGACCACCGGGCCATGCACCAGGCCTGGAGGGCACCTTGGGGACCAAGAACCAGGACAGTAAGCAAGGTCCGAAGCCAGGAGCATTGGGCACAAGGAAGATGACGGTGCAGAAAATGAACCCATTCTTCCGTCCAGTACCCAGTGAGAGAAAACAGCCCCAGACAAAATGGGAGAATCTACAGACCCCATCGTTTTCATCCTCACACAGGTGAACTTATTCACACATCTCTTGACTTCTGTAAGACTTGTCAGACATAGTTTCTGACAGCAAGATTGACTTTCTGCTGGCAGGGCTTACTTTTTTTAAGGGGCCAGATCTCTTTGGAATAGTTTCATAACACACAGAAATGATTTTTTAAAAAAATGGATGGTTTTAATTAAACGTAAGCATTTCTATAGTGGCCCCATGCAAAGTACCTCACTCAGATTATTTTACTAAACCCTCACAATAATCCTACAGGCAAGGTACCAACACATTCTCCATATTTTCAGATAAAAAAACTGAGGTCAGAGAAGACCTCACAGGACCAGTAGCCTGGGGACCAGCCAGCGAGTCTGGCTCCAGAACCCGTGTTCTGAACAGCACCTGGATGAAATCATCAGCTCTTCCTGATCACCTTTCCTCCTCCCAGCTGGTTTAGAAGACTCTCCCATCTGCTCCAGGCCAAATCTTGCTCACAGCTCATTGTTCCATTTGTTTATGTGTGTGCTTCTTGTAAGCCTGTATGCTTCTTGAGAGCAGGGGCTGTGTCTTATTTGGTTTTTATATTCTTGTCCTCCTGACCTGGCACACATGGTAGTGCTAACGCTTGAGACTTTTAGACAAGGTACCAACACATGGGTCTGGGTTAAATTATCAACTGGAATGAATTTTAGAAATTCTGGATTTTTACCTTGGTGTCCAGGAGATGCCTCTATTCCCTGTTGACACAGGAATCTTATATTTAGCTAGTTTTATTGGAGTCTATTAATATTCTTAAAAATAGTCTCTGTTGGTGGTGATATTGATACTCATTTTTATTTATTTTAAAAATTATTTAACTTTATTTTTATTTTAGAGTTGTAGGGTACAAGTGAGGGTTTGCAACATAAGTAGGCTGCATGCAGGTGAAGTTTGAACTTGTAGCTGGCCCTCTCTCCCCTGGTAAGTGGACCAGGGATTCTCATTTTTAAACGTAAGGATGTGGTGGTAAAGAGAGGCAAATCCATGATTTTATTTAAAGGATTATCACTCTGGTTTTGAATAATTTAGGACTACATTGGGATGAGGGTTTACTAGTTTAAATGCTATTTTTCATGCTTATAATTGAAAGGAACCAAGCTTGGGCTGTCAGAGGAGATGAGAAAGAGATTTAGGACCTGAGTGCTCTCTTCAGTTAACTCACAGCTGCATCCTCCATGTTGAGAGTTCAGGTTCCAGACAAGACAGAGGAGACGGGCTTTGGCCTGTGCAGACCTTAATCTTGAAAAAATGTTAAGTGGTTTGAATCGAACCAGGTGCCCAGATCACGTCCTAATTGATAAAACTTAACTGGATTGCCTAAAGCAGACTTGTCTTTGATAAAGCCTAAAAGTCTCAAGCATTAGCACTACCCTGTGTGCCAGGTCAGGGGGACAAGAACATAAAAACCAAATAAGACACAGCCCCTGCTCTCAAGAAGCATACGAGCATACAAGAAGCACACACATAACCAAATGGAACAATGAGCTGTGACCAAGATTGGGCCTGGAGCAGATGGGAGAGTCTCCTAAACCAGCAGGGAGTAGGAAAGGTGATCAGGAAGAGCTTTCTGGAGGAAGAGGCATGCGAGTTGAAATATGTACTTGGCCCCCCACTACTTGAGGAGCATCCGTGGCTACCCAAGAGTTAAGGCAGTGAAGAGCCTGGGCCCTGCAGTCAGCTGGAACTGAAGTTGAATCTTGGCTCTGCCACTTATTAGCTATGTGACTCAGGCAAGTTACTTGTCCTCTCCAAGTCTTCATTTCCTTATCTGTAAAATGGAAAAACAATAATACTGACTTTCATAGGGGTATTGTGAGGATTAAATAAAGCAATGGATGTAAAGCTCTTAGCTTCACACTGCTCAATTGATGGCAGCATTATTGTTATAGATTTGCCCAAGTGTTCTCTCTGAGGCATACGCTGATGGCGTTAGAGAGGAAAGGGCTGCTGGGGTGGAGGGTGGGGAGGGGGTGTGGGGAGTGGTGGCAGTCTCTGGTGTGGGTGGCCAGGGCTGTTATTTCAGGAGAACTGGGGTCACCAGTGCCCTCTGGAGCACCTGAGTCCCTCCGTCATTCACTCTTGATGTCGGAGTGCCATGGACACAGCCCAAAATCTTCCATATTGCAATCAGATGAACATTGATCAAGAAACCATTCAGGGGGAGGAGATTTCAGGGAAGAAAAACGCGCTCCAGGTTTTTGTCCTCAGAGCAGTTTCTGGGGTGGAAGGTGGAAAGATGATAAAATGGTGAGGAGAAAGTTGGGGCACACAGAGTCAAAATTCTCCTGCTTCCTGGGTTTGTCCAGGTGCATACTTGGTGGTTGTGTGCTTGGGAGGAGAACAGGCCAGGGAAGCTGACAGGATGTCACTCACTGGGTGGGCTTGTCGTCCTCCTGGACACCAGTCAGGTCTGGCTCTTAGACCCTGCACACTCACCAAGCAGCCTCTCAGGAGGGGCTGAGTGTCTGAGCTCCTGACGATGCTCCCTGATTCTCTTGTTTCATCTCTTGGCCAGGCCCATTTCCTAGTTTTTCCCAAGCTGGAGCCCAGGGAAGTGGGGACACACTGGGGCAGCCTAGATTCTTCAGCTAGAGATTCTGTTGCCAACAGAAGCCTGAGGGTATCATGCCAAAGACATGGGTAAGGGTGTGGGTTTTCCCTGATGGCAGCCTTAAACATTGATTTATCTAACCCTGTTCACATTTTCTTCCAGCATCTCCTCCTTTCAGAGAAAAACATTTCCCCGAATTACTGGCATTGCTTTCCTGCAATGGACTCAGGGGTAATGGCCAGTAACCCAAGAATTGCAACTGAACTGGAGACCTCATTTCTAGGGTGGCACTGTCCCAGCAGAGATTCTCGTCCTGGCCATGTCACCATCTCTGCCAATTCCCAGCCCTGACTTTCTGGGCTCCCATTTGCACACAGTCTTTAGTTGGACTTTAATACCGCTCTCCATTTGGAGTCGATTGCTTTTCTGTCCTTTGAGGCCAAGTGGAGTTATATAAATCACCCACTGCAGGTGAGCGGGAGCAACATTTTACTGGAAGGGCTGACCTGTATCAAAATAGCAATGTCTAAAATGCAAAAGTGGTGGGTAAAAATAAGCCATGCTCATTAGATGGCTCCCTGCCCTATATAGCTGCCCAAACACCTACATCTTGTTCTGCCCAAGTGTAAACAGTCTCCCTATTTAGAAATGGCACAGTGGGAGGTAAATGAATTGGCCAGGAGAAACCAGTCATAACTTATCATGTTGAGAAGCTTAAAAACTCTTTATGTGAAAAATACTAATGCTATGAGTTATTGAAAGCCAGGTTCTATGCTAGGGCCTTAACATACATTATCGCATTTAATCCTCCTACCAACTCTGCAAGGTTCCTCTTACTCTGTTTTACAGACGAAGACAGTAGGCTCAGAGAAGTTAAGTGGCTTGCTCAGGGTCATGCTGATAGTGATAGGGAAACTGCCAGTCAAACATTGGTCACTCTCACTGGGACAAAGCCCACGTTCTCTTCACTGGACCCCACTGCTGAGGCCTGGCCAGAATGATGAGGTTATCAGGTGCATTTTAAAACCCGGTTCCTCATTATTGTTAAGTGACTCTTGGTCTGATCCTTTGCTGAAAGGGACTCTGCAGTGAGGCTGCTTATGAGGGCTAAAGCCTGGAATTAAATTCCCTCTTGCTGTGGTTGTGTCTGTCCCCGGCTTCCCTGGCCCCTGGGCTCTTGGCAAGGTTCTTGTGCCATAAATGATGACCTACATGATAGTGACACTGCTTATGCCCTGGCTGCCTCTATGCACTGGCCTTTCCTAAATTACTTAATACCAGTGACCAATGGCCACGGGGATTTTTAAAAAATATATTCTTATTATTTTTTAATAGCAATAAGGTCTCGCTATGTTGCCTAGGCTGGTCTCAAACTCCTGAGTTCCAGCAATCCTCTTACCTCAACTTCCAAAAGTGCTGGGATTACAAGTGTGAGCCAACACACCCAGCCAAGCAAACTTTTTTCATCTTACAGTATAGTACCGTGTTACAGCTGGCATCGAGTGAACAGGCAAGAAGAAGAGTTTCTGACTAGAGGAAGGAGAAAGTAGAGCTGAAGGGTCATCAGCAACAGGAGGTGCAATTTCACTCACTGAGGCTGACAGCACAGGTTCTGGTTCCTTGCTGAATTTGACTGTATCTACCCTTTTGAGAAAGGACTCAGTGATGTCTGGGTAGCAGTTCTTTTACAGCTGCAACAACTTTTGTATACCATTCTATGTTCAGGTCCTGTGATGTACCCTTTTGAATCAGCATTAACCTGAGCAGGACTTGATGCTGACCCTGCATCCACAAAGAGAAGTTTCTCCATCTCCTCCAACACTTTTCCACACTTCTTTAATATTTTCTTTTCTTTTCTTTTCTTTTTTTTGAGTTGGAGTCTCACTCTGTCACCCAGACTGGAGCGCAGTGGCCGCTCCTGGCCACTGCAGCCTCGACCCACTGGGCTCCAGTGATCCTTCCGCCTCAGCCTTCCGAGTAGCCGGAATTACAGGCGCGCGCTACCATGCCCAGCTAATTTTTAATTTATTGTAGAGATGAGGTCTTACCAAGTTGCCCAGGCGAGTCTCGAACCCTCAGGCTCAGGCAATCCACTCACCTCAGCCTACCAAGGTGCGGGATTACAGGCTGAGCCACCGAGCTTGGCTTCAATATTTTCGATATTGTGAGCACGGCAGACCTCACATGTTCCATGATCCGGTCCTTGTTTAGAAATGTGCTGAGGGTTGAACGATCTTTTCATCTTGCTCCACTGCCTCAACTACTTTCACTTTGGTTTCCATCGTTATTGCTTGGCTCATTTTAGCAATATCGGCTACATTTACTATTTTTACACTTGCTTCTGGTCACCCATCAGGTCCTTGACTTAGTTTCAAGATCTGTAGCTGGTTCATGATGGACCTGCGGGAAGCTGTGGGTCTGAGACTCAGTGAAAAAATGTTCAAATGCTCAGGGTCGAAGTGAAGTCCAGGCCAAGGCTGGGCATCCGAGGTTTTGTCTGGCCATACTCACCACGTGCGCGCCCCTGAAAAGCGATTTTTTTTTAAAGACAGGGTCTTGCCCTGTCACTCAGGCTGGAGTGCAGTGGCCATGATCAGAGTTCACTGCAGCCTCGCCTCCTGGGCTTAAGCGATTCTCCCATCTCAACCTCTCCAGTAGCTGGGACTACAGGCACATGCCACCCTGTTTGGCTCGATCCTCCCATCTTAGCTTCCCCAGTAGCTGGGACTACAGGTACGTGCCACCATGCCTGGCTATTTTTTTTTTTTCTTGGTAGAGATAAAGTTTCAAGATGTTGTCCAGGCTGGTCTTGAACTCCTGGACTCAAACAATCCTCCCACCTCAGCCTCCTAAAGTGTTGGGAATACAAGTGTGAGCCATGGCTCAGGCCCCGTGGGATTTTGAAGTAGTCCAAGAAATAGTCCCCATTCCCTGTCCAGATTCCGAAACAGAAATAAGACCAAGAGTAAGGAAGATGTAGGCCAAATATCATCGTAGTTACGAATAAGGGCTAGATGGAGGAGGTTGCTTACTATGGGAGCCAAATGGGTTTCTGTTGCAGGTTGGTGGGAAGCAAAATCTGAGCTGGAATTTAGCTTGCAGAAGTTTATTAGGGAGTTCTTTGGGGATCTCCACCCCTAGGAGGGGATGGAATGGAATCAGAGTTGGCAGAGGGAAAAGTCCAGCAGTTGTCTAGTCGTATTAAAAGCCTCAGTCGACTCCATGGAGCATGCTGGACCCTTTTAATTTTTGTTAAAGTTATACAACATGATAAACTCTCAGTTGCTCTACGAAGGTTACTACAAACAAAAGGCCCTGGCTATGACCCCTGTAAAAATTGCCAGCTACTAAGAGGCAACCACGTATAATTCTTCGGGCTTTTAAAACAACTTATTAACTAACTAAAAAGAAATGTTAATATTAATATCTACTGATATTTTAGTTTGACATATTATCTTTTCATATTGTACTTTGGAAGGTGAGACTTTGTGGCAATCCCTCTTTCTCTCTGACCCCTCCCAAATTAGTTATTTCCTTTTTAAAAATTTTGCAACTCTCACAGTTTTATTTTTTTCACTGACAAGGAAAGGTTGTATATATGGTGCTTTGAAATATATATTCATTGTAGAATGACAGAATTGAGCTAATTAACATAGGCATTATCTCACATACATATCATTTTTTGTGGTGAGAACACAAAATCTACTCTCAGCAATTTTTAAGAACCCAATACATTGTTATTAACAATAGTTACCATGTTGCACAATCATTCTCTTGAATAAACTTCATACTTCTATACAGGCCAGTCATTGGGTTCAGGCTGCTTCTGAAAAAGGGGCATGGCCTTGAGAGGCAGCCATCTTTGGCCAAGGGCAATTCCCAGAGAGGACTAGTTTCTGAGAGCTGTTGGCTAGCAGCACTCTCAGTAGAAGGAGAGCAAGTCCTTCAGTCCCCAAAGTGGTTCCTGGTGGCTCATGAGAGCATCCACTGCATGGATCTCCTTCTTCATACAATTTCCAGCATTCCTGTGGGCCTCTTTCCTGGGCAGAGGGATATAAGAAAAAGGTTGGTGGGACAAACTGGAGCTCTTATTTCAGCAGCTGGTCTTGAGACTGCAACTGACTTTCGTTGTCTCCCTCAACCTTAACAAATGCCTCTGCTGGTCTAGCAGGCTTGCCAGGTGGTGTGACTCAGATCTTCATCCCTGTTGACTCCAGCCCCTGGACACCACACCTTCCTCAGACCATGGTTGCTGAACATGTCCATTTACCATCAAAATCGATCGGAGAAGTGCCAAATGGATCATTTGGGTGCCAGATTTCTTCATATCTCCACTGGGTTCAGCAGCCCTCCCTCCTTCTGCTGGCCAGGGTCAATTCCCTCTGCCAAGATGGTGACTTCACTTCTTGCCAAGTTCCTTGGCACAAATGCCCCAAATGCCTGGGAAGCAGCCATAACGTAGAGTTGTTGAATGTTAGAGGTGTTTGCTACATCTGGTGATGGGAATGGTCCCTTTCTGGAATCTGGACCTCTAAACCTCAAAACGCCAGAATGGAAGGGGTGGGAGGCACAAACTCCCCAACGGGCCACCGGCAGTGACAGTAATGGGGCCATGCCACTACAGCGTCCTACTACTGAACCCTGGAGTTAGGAGCAATAACTCACCCAGTCACAACCAAGCTGGGCCTGGGAAGTGTGAATCAGGGTGGATCAGAGTTGCATAGTCTTCTTCCTTCTCTCCTTAACCCCACCTCACTCTCTTATAGATCGGAGTTGGCCTCTGGAGGAACAGTGGAATATCTGCCCTCTTCAGAGGCAGTTCCATTTCTAAGAGGAAAAAGAAGCCAAGCATGTGAGAATTTTTCTTCCCAAATTGGTCAGTGAGGTATGACACCACTTTCCCTGTGGCAGAGGGGGTGAAGTGGTGGAGAGATGGTGAGGTTATGCTAATAGAGCTCTCTCAACTTGGAAGGAAACTGCAAGGGTTGTGAAGAAGTACTTTCCTCTTCAAAAGCCTCAAGTATTATTTATTGAGTACTTCCTCTATGTCAAACCCTGTGCTCAGTACTTTTCTTCAGTTAGCCTTTGAGGTGGGATATCTTTATTGATGATAAACATACAGGGAAGTAAAGGAATTGGCTGAAAGTCAAACCCAGTGGGGCCTCAAGGCACAGGCTCTGAACCACCATTCCAGTAGCTCTCAGGCTGGGATGCATAAGTAGCTGTTAAAATGCGGATCCTGATGCCTCCTCAAAGATTCTGATGAGCTCGAGGCAAGGCCTATGGATCTGAATTTAGCAGGTTCTAATCTACCCCCTTCCAGGAGAATGTGATATAGGTGATTTGAGTCCCAACCTTTGAGAAATACTTCGTGGTGCTTTACTGTCTTCTCATCTGTAAACCCAGTGCATGAAAATGAATGAATGCTATTCATTGGGCATCTTTTCTGTTCCCTGCTGGTGGGCTGGTTCAAATGGGTTGGAAGAGCACAATGTGAGGATAAGCAGTTTACCTTGCTTTCATGGAACATGCATAATTGAAGATGATACAGCACACCAATGATTGAAGGGCTAAATCCCATGGCTCAGACTATAAAAGCGGTAAGAATTTAGAAAATGGAGCCTCTGCTTTAGTTGGGCCTGAGGAGTTAGTAAAGGAGTTAGATAAGCTGGGGCGGTAGATAGAAGACAGCACATGGGGATAGTACAGTGAGGAGCTACCTGGAGAAAACACCTAAGGGACACTGGGAGCCGTAAGAAAAGGTGTGATATGGGACAGGTGTGGTGGCTCAAATCTGTAATCCCAGCACTTTGGGAGGCTAAGGCAGGAGGACTGTTTGGAGCCAGAAGTTTGTGGCAAGCCCAGGCAACACAGCAAGACACCATCTCTACAAAAAGTTAAAAAGTGTGCCCCGTGTGATGATGCATGCCTGTAATCCCAGCAATTAAGGAGGCTGAGAAAGGAGGATCTCTGGAGCCCAGCAGTTCAAGGTTGCAGTGAGGTATGGTCACATCACTTGGCAACAGAGTGAGATCTTGTCCTCCCCCATCCCCCCAAAAAAGAAAAGAGAAAGAGAAAAAGATGTTTTATGGAAAGAAGTAGAGACAGAGGAACACTGGAGTATCAGATTATGGCAGCAATGAACAGGTGCACAGTCGCACGGAGTATTGGCTAAATCGTAGTGGAGGGCATGAATCTCACACCCAACATTTCTTTCTTATATTTAATGAAGTTTTCTTTCATTTTTTACACACATAAAGGTGGCCTTATTAACTCTGAGGGTGGAAATCTGTGCTGGGTGGGGAGATGAGAAGAAAACAAAGGAAAGAGAAACAGCTTTTTCTTCAAGTGAGTTCATGGTTGAATCTGGGGAATGAGACATAAGATGACATAGAAGCTAAGACTGGATTCCAATCTTCCAAGAGTTCAAGATTTGCCAATGAGCCTAACGACAATGAAATGGCTTGTTGCTTAGCTCCTTACCTCGAACACACAGATTCAAGGTTTCTGCTGTGTTAGGCAGTCAGTGTTGGGCAGAGGGGGGCAGAATCTGGAGGCGGGGCAAATTTGGGGCTCCTGCTTGGTTGTTTTGCCTGTCCCTCTTTGGGGGGTGGGCTGTGTCCGTGGCCTTTCAGACCCGACAGAGAGAGGATTTCAGGTCAGGTGGTACCTAGGGAATGGGGGCTACCCTGATTCTAAATTGTGAGGTCTGGAGTTGATGTGGTCTGCCTTCCCTTTCTCTCGTCTCTGTCCATGTTCTTAACCCTCACTCCAGAGCCCTGCGTGTTCTCAGTGCCCCAGTTCTGGGGGACGTCCTGCTTCACTCCACCGTTTCTTTCCTGTTCCTCAACAAAACTGACATTTTCCCTAGGCCTCCAGCCTCCACTTGTAGAGAGCATACTGAGCATAAAGCTTCATCAAGATACTATGTGTTTGATGGAAGCCGAATGCTACTGCTTCCAAGGGCTGTGCATCTTAACTCAGACCCAATGCCCCAACCCGATGAACTGTCTCTAATTTAGAATTTTCAACGTCGAGAATGGTGGGTCAGTGTGCACCAAACCTCAGGAGGTTTTCCCAGAAACCTTTAAAGTGTCCCAAAATGCCATGTGGTTCCCCTCAAGTGGCTGCGTGTGTGCAGTCGGGAAGCTGGAGTCTGGGTTTTGCCTGGGGCAAGTTGCTATAACTCCCCCAGCCTCATTTCTGCATTTGTAAGGTAGAAGGTACCTCCTACATCGTCAAGTCACCGAATTGTTCCCAGGTAAAAATGAGATGGGCAGACGCTTTGTGAACCAAAATGTATGTGCTTCTCACAGTGTGGGGCTGCTGACAACACTGAGAAGACAACACTGGAGAAGGTGAGAAGGTGCTGGTGGGAGGAGAGCTGTGGGTGTACATGAATCTAAAGCGGGTGGTGTAAGGAAGGGGCAGCGGCCTTGGCAGAAATCCACACACTGCCTTCTAACTGCACACATCCACACACTGTTGTCTGATTGCACACAGCACAGGATTTAAGACGGCAGACATGACAGTTTCCTGCCTCCGATCCCTCCTTCCATCGAAGTTGAGGCGAAGCATTAAAAGAGAGGCTTCGCAGGAGTGGAGATTATTTCTGCTTCCACATCTTTTATCAACCAAAAAGAGCAGAGAAAATGCTAGAAGACATTATTACAAGGAGAGGAGGTCTGCTGACAAAGAGGCAGCAGGAAGACCTAGGGAAGGCAGCTCTATATAGAGGGATCTGGGTGGGTGCTGCTTCCCCCAGGGGGCTTGGCATAACTGCGCCACTCAGGCTGACCTTAGCAAAGACTGGACCAGCTTGATGATTTTTCAGAGACAATTAAACGCATGGTGCTTGTGGATTAATTAGTTTAGGAGAAGGAAGGAATTAAGTGGCCTCTTAACATGATGGGAGGCTTTAAGATATTATGAACAGCAATTAATCTAGTCTCTCTGGTAAATTTGTAAGCACACTTAGCAAATAATTGCATCTAATTATAATGGTTATTATGGCTGGAGGTAGCCATAAGTGTTCTTAACACAAGCAAGTCACAATCTCAAAGATGCATAATTTACATTTCATATACACAACATTTCTTAGATCCTGGAGGAGGGGGGAAACAGGAGGAACGGAACAAGGTTGCAAAAGAAAAAAGGAGGAAGAAACAGAGAGGGCATCGCAAGGTCCTGTCCTCTGCTTATTGAAATTCAGTAGAGAAGGAAAAAGCAAAACAAAACAAAAAAATAGATTGAAATGAAGAGTAGACAACAAAGATTTAAACTCCCAATGAAATTAGTAAGCAGATCTTCCATCACAAAGAACACAATGAACCGGTATTGACTTCTGAGCTACTTTTCATCTCTGTTAAAAAGCGCTGGTCTTTAGCAGGCCATCCTGGGATGATGTATACCATTGGCTTCATTTGGGTTGTCGTGATCACAGGTCTTTGGAAAGCTTGCTTTTCCTCACTTCAAAGGATTATAGTTTCTACTTTGACACTCGAGGAATAATCTGTTCAGCAGGACAAGGAGAAAGCCTCGCTGACTACAATCAGATAATGTTGTTAAAAGTCCTTCCAATAAGCCGTCTCATTTAAGGCTACATGGACCCCGAAGAAAAGAGCTGATAAAATTGGAACATGTGGTCTTTCCACTGTTTCCAGCATGGGTAACAATGATGACATATTAATACCCTTAATTTATAACAGGATTTCTCCTTAGGAAGGTGTTTAGAGCTAGTGGTTTCCACCATTAGAATCACCAAGGGAGTTTAAAGACCAAATGCTCCATGGCCTCATCCCTCAAAGGTTTGTGACTTAATTGATCTAGGGTGGGTCCTGGGCATGGGTATTTTTCAACTTGCCCCAGTGATTTATATTATATAGATAAAGTAGAGAAATGCTAATTTATAGAGCTTGCCTTACTGCAGTTCCTTATTGCAGATTCTGGGAGTTCACTTAGGATGATATTCTCCAATTCCATCCAAGTTGCTGCATTTCTTTTTTTTTAATTTTTATCTTATTTTATTAAAACTTTATTATTTATTTATTTAAATCAATATTTTTTATTATGATATTGTGGGGTACAGTTAAGGGTTAGGTAAACAAATATGCTTCGTTCAGGCACCCTTGTTGATAAGAGGTGTCTCTCTGTCCCTAGACAGATATTTACTCCTGTTAATCCCAACTCCCTTCCCCTACCCCCCATAGTTCCCACCACTGTCAGTCATTTTCTTGTAGTATTACGTTGGATGTTCAAGGTCCACTATATGAGTGAGAACATGTGGTACTCAGATCTTTGTTTCTGTGTGAGGTCACTCAGTATTATAGACTCTAGTTCCATCCAGGTTGCTGCGAAATTCATGATTTTGTTCTTTTTTATGGCTGTGTAGTATTCCATCGTGTATATGTACCACATTTTTTTAATCCAGTCCTCTTTTGATGGGCAGCATGGTTGCTTCCAGGTTCTTGCTATTGTGAACAATGCTGTGATAAACATATGTGTGCAGGTATCTTTTCTATAGAGTGATTTGAGTTCTTCAGGGTATATTCCCAGAAGGGGGATTGCGGGGTCATATGGGAGGTCAATATTTAGAGCTTTTAGGAATCGCCACACTGTTTTCCACAGAGGTTGCACTAGTTTGCACTCCCACCAAGAGTGTAGAAGTGTTCCCTTTTCGCCACACCCTCTCCAGCAACTGTTACTTTTTGAGTTATTGATAATTGCCATTCTGACTGGAGTTAGGTGGTATCTCAGTGTGGTTTTGATTTGCATCTCCTTGATGATTAGTGAGGTTGAACATTTCTTCATGTATCTGTTGGCTGCTCGGAAAGACTCTGCATTTCTAATAAGTTCCCAGGTGATGGCAATGCTGCTGGACCTCAGGACCCCTCTTTGAGAACCTTTGTTTATGGGCCCTGACCCTTCAGCTTTCTGAAGAATAAACATGGCTATGTCCAGTGGCCTGTAAAGGTGAACTTTAGCTACTGTCTTAGCACTGTTTTGGACAATTTGCCAGGATCCTCCTTGATTGGCTCCAGATTGGCCTCTCTTCTCCTCAGGGCTTTACCTGGCTCCTGAGCCACTGCTTCCTTTCCCATTTAACCAGCAGCGTTTGACTTTTGGCCCTGGCTCCCCTGGAACGCTTGGCATATCTTCGGGCTCTGGCTTGGTCTTTCCCTTCTGATTCTTTTGTTATTTTGTTTCAATAGTTTTGGGGATACAAATACTTTTCCTTTGGGTTTTAAGTGTACCCACTATCTCCACCTGCACACATTGTACCAAATAGGTGATTTTTCACCCTTCCACCCTTTCCCTCTTCCCCATTCGAGTCTCCAGTCAATGTCCATTATACCATTCTCTATGACTTTGCAGATCCTTAGTTTGGCTTCCACTCATGTGGTGTCTGGTTTTCTGTTCCTGTGTTAATTCACTTAGGATGACATTCTCCAGTTCCATCCAAGTTACTGTAAAAGACACTATCTCATTCTTTTTGATCTTGGAATAGTATCCATAGCATATATATGCCACATTTTCAGTGTCCACTGATCAGTTGATGGGCATTTAAATTGATTCCACATCTTTGCAACTGTGAATTGTGCTGCGATGAACATGCAGGTGCAGGTGTCTTTGTTATGTAACCACTTCTGTTCCATTGGGGTAGCTACCTGGTAGTGGGATTGCTGGATCAAATGGTAGATCTACTTTTAGTTGTTTGAAAAATCTCCATACTGCTTTCCATAGAGGTTGTACTAATTTGCACTCCCACCAACAGTGTATAAACGTTCCCTTTTCTCCACATCCATGCCAGCATTTATTGTATTTAAAAATTTTAATAATAGCCGTCCTGACTGGTGTAAGGTGGAATCTCACTGTAGTTTTAATTTTCATTTCTATGACAATGAGTGATGTTGAGCATTTTTTCATATGTTCGTAAACCATTTATATATCTTCTTTTGAGAGATATCTGTTCATGTTGTTTGGACACTTTTTAATGGGGTTATTTGCTTTTGTCTTGCTGATTTGTTTGAGTTCTTTGTAGATTCTGAATATTAGTCCTTTGTCAGATATACAGTTTGAGAATATCTTCTCTCATTTTATAGATTGCCTGTTTGCTCTGTTGATCATTTCTTTTGCTGTGCAGAAGCTTTTCAGTTTAATTAAGTCCCACTTATTTATTATTGTTTTCGTTGTATTTGCTTTTGGGGTTTTAGCCATAAATTCTTTGCCTAGGCTGATGCTTGGAAAAGTTTTTCCTAGGTTTTCTTCTGGGATTTTTATGGTTTTAGGTCTGACATTTAAGTCTTTAATCCATATTGAGTTAATTTTTGTATATGGGAAAAGATAGGGATCAAACTTTATTTTTCTGCATGTAGCGACCCAATTTTCTCAGCACCATTTGTTGATTAAAGTGTCCTTTCCCCAATGTATGTTTTTGTCTGCTTTGTTGAAGAACAGTTGCTTGTAGGTATTTAAGTTTATTTCTGAATTCTCTATTTTGTTTCATTGGTCCATGTGTCTGCTCTTGTACCAGTGCCATGCTGTTTTGGTTACTACAGCCTTGTAGTATAATTTGAAGTGGGCAATCCGATGTCTCTAGCTTTGTTCTTTTTGCGTAGGATTGCTTTGTCTATTCTGACTTTTTTTGGGTTCTATATGAATTTTAGAATTTTTTTTCTAATTCTGTGAAAAATGAGATAGTTTGATAAGAATTGCATTGAATCTGTGGATTACCTTGGATAATATGGTCATTTTATGTTGATTTCTCCAATTCATGAGCATGGGATATTTTCTTATTTGTTTGTGTCCTCTACAATTTCATTAGAGTTTTGTAGTTCTCCTTGTAAAGATCTTTCACCTCTCTGGTTAAATATATTCATAGCTTTTTGGCTGCTATTGTAAATTGAATTGAGTTCTTGATTTGATTCTTAGCTTAGTCACTATTGGTATATAGCAGTACTACCAATTTGTGTGTTGCTTTTGTATCCTGAAATTTTACCAAATTCATTTATCAAGTCCAGGAATCTTTTGGAGGAGTCTTTAGGAGTATACAGAGATAGTTTGATTTCTTCTTTTCCAATCTGGATGATTTTTATTTTTATTTTTATTTTTTTGCCTGATTGCTCTGGCTAGGACTTCCAGTGTTATGTTGAAAAGTGGGCATCTTTGCTTTGTTCCAGTTCTGAGAGGGAATGCATTCAACTTTTCTCCATTCAGGATGACATCAGCTATGGGTTTGTTGTATATAGCTTATGTTCTTTTGAGAAATGTTCCTTGTATGCTTATTTTGCTGAGGGTTTTTTAATCATGAAGGAATGCTGGGTTTTTATCAAATGCTTTTTCTGTGACTATTGAAATGATCATATGATTTTTGTTATTCATTCTTTTTATGTACTGGATCACATTTATTGACTTGTGTATATTAAACCACCCTTGCATTCCTGGGATAAAACCCACTTGGGAGTGATATGTATTTTTTTAAGGTGTTGCTGAATTCAGATTGTTAATAATTTGTTGAGGATTTTCATGTCAATGGTCATAGCAATATTGGTCTGTAGTTTTTTGTTGTTGTTGTCATGTCTTTTCCTGGCTTTGGTATTAGAGTGATAACTAGTTTCATTGAATGAGTTAGGGAGGATTTCCTCCTTTTCAATCTTGTGGCATAGATTCAGTAAAATTGGTACAAGTTCTTCTTTGAAAGTCTGGAAGAATTCAGTTATGAGTCCATCAGGTCCTGGACTTTTTTTTGTTGGGAGACTTCTAATTACTGTTTCAATCTCACTACTCATTATTGGTCTGTTCAAGTTTTCTGTTTCTTCCTGATTCAAGGTTGGAGTTACATCTTTACAAGAATTTGTCCATTTCCTCTAGATTGCCTAGTTTTTTTTTTGCATAGAGGTGTTCAAAATTGTTTTGGATGATCTTTTGCCTTTCCGTCCTATCAGTTGTAATATCTCCATTTTCATTTCTGATTGAGCTAATTTGAATCTTCTCTCTTTGTTTCTTAATCTAACTAGTGGGCTATCAATTTTGTTTATCTTTTCAAGAAACCAACTTTTTATTTCATTGATCCTTTGTATTTTTTAAATTTCAATTTCATTTACTTCTGCTCTGATCCTTATTTTATTTTGCTAGGTTTGGGTTTGGCTTGCTCATGTTCCTTGAGATGCAATGTTAGGCTGTCAATATGAGATCTTTCAATCCTATTAACGTGGGTCTTAAGCTCTATAAATTTTCTGAGCACAACTTCGGGTTATATCCTGGAGGTTTTGATAACTTGTTTCATTATTGACATTTGTTTTGAGAAATTTTTAAATTTACATATTGATTTCATCATTGATCCAAGGATCATTCAGGAGCAGATTGTTTAACTTTCATGCTTTTGTTTGGTTTTGCGAGTTCTTCTTAGAGTTAATTTCTAGTTTTATTACATTGTAGTCTGATAAGGTGCTTGATATGATTTCAACTTTTTAAAATTTACTGAGACTTGATTTGTGGTCTATCATATGACCTGTCTGGGAGAATATTCCATGTACTGATGAGAACAATGCATATTCTGTAGTTTTGGGATAGAATGGTCTGTAGCTATCTGTTAGTTCCATTTGCTCTATAGTCTAGTTTAACTCTAATGTTTCTTTGCTAATATTCTACTTTGATGATCTGTCTATTATCAGTGAAGTGTTGAAGACGCCCACTATTATTGTACTGCTGTCTCCTTTTTGAGGTCTAATAGAATTTGTTTTATAAAGCTGGGGGCTCTGATGTTAGGTGCATATTTATTAAAAGTCGTTAGTCTTCTCATTGAATTGATCCCTTTGTCATTATATAATAACCATCTTTGTCTTTTTTTTTTACTGTTGTTAATTTAAAGTCTGTTTTATGTAATATGAGCATGGCTACTCCTACTCGTTTTTCGTTTCTATATGCATGGAATATTTTCCCCACCCCTTTGCCTTGAGTCTATAGGAGTCTTTGTGAGTTAAGTGGATCTCTTGAAGGCAGCAGATTTTTAAAAATACGTTCAACCAGTCTATATCTTTTTAGTGGGGTATTGAGACTGTTTACATTCAGAATTAATAATGATATGTTAGGCATAATTCCATTCATCATACTGGTTGTTCTCTGGTTGTTTTATTTATTTATTTTTTAAACTGTTTTGGTGTTCCATAAGGCTTGTGAGCTTTATGGTTTCCAGTGTTTTTCTACTGGTGTATTTTGACCTTTTGTTCAGTCAAAATTTAGAATTCCTTTGAGTATTTCCTGTGGAGCCAGTCTAGTGGTAACAAATCCCCTCAGTGTTGGTTTATCTGGGAAACTACTTCATTTATGAAACTTCATTTTGCAGAATACAGAATCCTTGGCTGATTGTTACTCTATTTGAGGAGATTGAAGATGGGTCCCCAATCCCTTCTGGCTTGTAGGGTTTCTTCTGAGAAGTCTTCCATTCGTCTGAGAGGTTTACCTTTGTGAGTTATTTGATGCTTTTATCTCACTGGTCTCCAAATTCTTTCCTTCACATTAACTTTGCATAATCAGATGATCATAGGCCTTGGGATAACCTTTTTGCAATGAATCTTCTGGGAGTTCTTTAGGCATCTTGTATCTGGTTATTTAGGTCTTTGGCAAGGCCAGGTAAATTTGCCTCCACTATTCCCTCAAATAGGTTTTCCAAACCGTTGCTTTCTCTTCTTCCTCAGGAACACTTATGATTCTTAGGTGGAAGTTCTGCATAATACCACATTTCTTGGAGACTTTGCTCCATTTTCTTGACTTTTTTTCTTTATTATTGTCTGATTGGGTTAATTAAAAAGTCTTGTTTTCAAGTTCTGAGATCCTTTCTTCTTTTTGTTCTAGTCTACTGTTAAAACTTTACACTGTATTTTGTACTTCCCTAAGTGATTCTTTCATTCCCAGAATTTCAGCTTGTTGTTTTTTTTTTTTTAAGGTGTCTATTTTTTGGAGAATTTTTCATTCGTGTCCTGAATCTTCTAAAAATATCTTTATGTTTTTAATTTTCTCCTGAATTTCATTGATCCATTTTATAATCAGCCTTTTGAATTCTCTGTTAAGGGTTCATTGCTGAAGAGTTGGTTAAGGGTTCATTGCTGAAGAGTTAGTGTGGTATTTTGGGAATGTTGGAGAACTCTTTTTTTCATATGGCCAAAATTATTTTTCTGGTTCCTTCTCATTTGGCTGGACAATATCTTCTTATTTGAGGCTGGCAGGGGGCTGATGTGGACACTTTAGGGTTCCCTTGGTTATATATAGCTTTGGCATGGTGATTTTCTCGTTGCCATATGTGGAGGTCCTGTGCTGAGTACCTGCACTGGCTCATGGCAACCTGAGTGGCTGGAGTGGCTTGGAAAGTGGTGTTAGCTGGGATTTGGGATCAGGTCTTTTCCAAAGCTGAGATAGTATATCTGATGTGGTGGGCTGTAATGTTGACCTCCAGCCCAGAGATGGCGCTTGTGGGAGAAAGTCAGCTGCGATGGTGGCTGTGGGCTTGCTCCTTGACATGTTTTGCTCCAAAGAGCAGAGGGTGAGGCTCTGGGATTACCCAAGTTCTCTGTCTGTTTTGAGCCTTTGAGGAGAATGCAGGCATGGGGGGAAGGAGCTTGAGTGCACTCTTGGCTACCCCATTGGAGATTAGGAGGGAGTCCCAGGCCTCTGGAATAATGCTATTGTGCAGGGCAAGCACAGAAGAATTTACACAGGGAGCAAGGCTACTATGGCAAGCATTCCACTCAACTTCCCACCTTGGCCTCAGGCAGTTTGCCCTGTGAATATCAAAGTGCAGCTGGCTTTAGGGCCTCTGTATTTCCATAGCAGCCAGCCCCAGCCAAGAACTATCTGTAGCTTCAGAGTTTGTCCCTGGAGGCTGTTCCCTCCTAGGCCAGCTAGAAAGCAGCTGAGTCATCCACAAGGTTGAGTTGCTGGAAAATTAAAGCTGATGCTTTTCAAATCTTTCTTTTTTCCTACACCATTCTACTTGGGCCTTGGCAGAGCATGGCTGGGGGTAAGACAGTTTCCTGTGAGGGACTGGAGTCCTGCAAGGCTCAGGAGACCCTTTAAGTCTGCAGCAGGGGCACAGAACTCCTGAATGCCCTACTTTCTCCACTGTGCCTCGGGGCTGCTAGTGGACGGTGGGAATGCAGGCAAGAGTTTGGCTAGTTCAACTCAGGTCAATGGATTTTTTTCTTCTTTGCACTCTGTGGTTATTATCGCTTCTTTGAAAAGTCGTGGGGGCACGCTGCTGGTCTTGTTCCTCTCTAGGTGCTGAGGAAACTCTATCTTGATTTACTCTATAGGAGAAACACACTCTAGCTGCCTCGCGTCAGCCATCTTCAATGGAATCCCCTTCTGACTCTATGCTCCTGGGCAGCCAAGAGTAGACACCTATCCCGGATGCTGTCCCTGGAGCCACTTGCCATCACTAGCTCACTTGTCAAGACTCCTAGGCACCCTCTCCCAGGGCTAGAAGGAAGATGGATAGTGATGATATAAACAGTGATGATGTGGGTGTGTTTCTCAACATTGTTCTCATGTTTCTAACAGTAGCCTTATATCAACAATAACAACCACAATAATACTGATAGCTAAAGCTTTTCACATCCACACCATGTGCCAGGCATATGGTATGCCAGATACATTTGTGGATAATCTCCTGTTGTGCTTTTCTTGTTTGTCCAACCCCACTGCAGGTCGCCTGAGGCCAAGGGTCATGTCTTTCATGTCTTACACAGGTTTCCACTGTAATCTAATGGAGCCAATGATCTTGTGTGGCTTTTGGTTAGTTCGCTTCACTTTATCAAGGTAGTACTTCTCCGATTGACTTGAGAAGTTAAAAGAAAAGTAGGAATTTGCCACTGGTCATTGCTGTGAATGTTCATGCAGTCCTGTCCGTACAGGTGGTAGCATCCTGTTGACCTCCCATCTTATCGTGTGGTTGATATACTGCTGAGGCTGCTGTGCTGAAGGCAGAGTTAGTTGCAAGGTGGACTGGAATATTTTTCTTCACACTGTGTTAGAAATCCCCCACCCTCTGTGGCAAACACTGGGAGTATATGAGAAACCAACATCTGTAACCATGTCTTCTTGATCTTGGGGCATCTGGAACACAAAGGAAGCCCAGTACTGATAGCAATTGTGTGGTTTAGCTGATAGGCAAAGACCATCAGATTACTTGGCAGCCAAGGGTTCCAGACTTGCTCCCATCAGCTCTAAGGGCAGCAAAGTCTTGCTCTAAGACATAGGGTGAACTTCCAATCTCCATTCTGAACTCATGTTTACATATTTGATGTGAGATTCCCTCTTGTAATGAACTCAGGTTCTTTCTGACAGTGGTTTCTGAAGGGCTTTCATGTAGAGGTAGTTTATAAAAATTGGTTGAGGTGATACTGAGGAAGAAAACAGTATGCACACTCTAAGTTAGGTTTTAACTAAAATAAAAAAGGGAGTGTGTTTAAGGACAATAGTTGATCTCTTTGTTAGGCTAAAGTGGAAATGTCTTCCTTCTGGCTAGAGAGTACCAGTCTTAACATATGTGGAAAGGATTGTGGGTAATTCTATTTTTATTTTCATTCCGGCTCATCAGAGGGTACATGTGGGGGAATCCATGGATAGAAAGGACTGGCAGTGTGTTTTCTAGCTAATTCAGAGTCCCAGAAAGAGATCGGAGACCTTCTCATAAGCTAGTTCATTTAGTCTAACCAGGGTGATAGGCCACCTGTGCACTGGATCAGCTATCTGGTTAACAGGATGGGGCATTTGGACACCAAGCTAACTTGAAACCCCAGTAGTGTGAATACTTCAGGAGTTAGACTCTAAAGTAGGACTTGGAAAGGTTAGGAAAGAGTATTTTAATCAAAATTTTTGTATTCAATTTGGATTAGTAAGTACCCGCCTGGGCAGCGAGACCTCATCTCTACAATAAATCAAAAAATCAGCTGGGCGTGGTAGCGCGCGCCTGTAATTCCGGCTACTTGGAAGGCTGAGGCGGAAGGATCGCCAGAGCCCAGCAGGTCGAGGCTGCGGTGGCCGGGAGCGGCCACTGCACTCCAGTCTGGGCGACAGAGAGAGACTCCAACTCAAAAAAAAAAAAAAGAAAAAAGAAAAGATTCTGGAAAATGGCAACAAACTACACATATTTTTTAAAAACTTGCTCTATGATACTTCTTCACCTTACTACCTAATGTTTGTTAGGTTTAATTTAAGGCTCAGTTACATTAAAAACATTTTTTTAAGGCATGGAGTTTTTTCAAGCTCTTAAAGAACAAATCACTTGCATGCTATTTAAATTTCTCTTAGCTACAGCAGATACAAAGCCTCCAATCTGTTCTACAAAGTAAGACAAAAGATAACACAGAAAGCAAACGACCAAGTTCACTTCTGAATATAGACGGAGACATTCTAAAGAAAGCGTTAGCAAATAGAATGCAATCTTATTTCCCATAATGCAGTAGGGTAGGTGCCAGGAATGACACTAGTATTCAATATTAGCAAATATATCAATAGAGCAGATAAGGATCTGAGTGGTATTGAGGGGTGTCAGGACTATGAAGTGGGAGCCACAGGAGAGTTCTGAGCAGAGTAAGGTGACATGACACATGGTTTAAGAGAATCAAATGGGCTGCTGTGTGAAGAGACTGAAGGAGGCATGAGTGGAAGCCCAGAGTGAGCTAGAAGGTGAGGTGAGCAGCATAACAGGTCACAAAGATAGCTACAGCCTAATTCCTGGAACCTGTGCAAATGTTATTTTACATGACAAGGGGGAATTAAAGTTACAGATGGTAACTAATCATGGTTGCTAATCAGCCAGCGGCAGTGAAGAAAAATCCTGGATTATCCAGGTGGAACCAGTGCAATCACAATAAGCACTTGACAAGGCAAGGAAGCAGATTTCCCCCTAGGGTCTCTAGAAGGAACGCAGCCCTGCTGACACCTTGGTGTTAGCCTGGTGAGGGCCATTTCAGACTTTTGACTTCCAGAGTTGTAAGATCATAAATTTGTGTTGCTTTAAGCACCTCAGTTTGTGGTTATTTGTCCCTGCAGCAGTAGGATTCCGACAAACGTCTGCTACTGCAATATTGCAAGTGGGAGTTGGCAGTGGCTTGGACTAGAGTGGTGGCAATGAAAGTGTCAAGAAATGGTTGGACTCTGGGGATGTTCTAAAGTGAAGTCAATGGGATTTACCAACACATCAGATACTTGATTGGATTTGAGAAACTGGGGAATCAAAGTGAGTCTCACTAGAGAGAAGGAACTCAGAATTTCTGTGGAGAGGCAGTGAATTTGAAAATGCCTCCTTAGAAACTGACAGTTTTCCTCTTCCCCCTCCCAGCACCAGCCCCCATCACACCAAAAGACTAGGCGTCTGGACTAAAACCATGCCACATGGGTTTTGTGTACCGTTTTTTTTCAAGACCTACCCCCAAATCTATGCCCCTAAGGTATTTGTTAGGTTAAAATATATCCCCGAGGGGCTTCCAAATTGTTAGGTTAGACTTGCCAGGGTGGGGTTGTGTGATCCGGTGCCATGTGAAAGATGCAAAGAATTGCACATAGGTTAGATTAGAAGATATAGTTTATTTAGAAAGTAAATTAGATAGAGTAAATTAAAGAGGGGATTCACCTCTTCAAGGTTGGAGAGGGGACCAGAGCTTAGGAAACATGGCAGTGGCCACAGCTCAAAGAGCACATGGTCACATTAGAGTCTAGTAAAGCAATGGCTACTGACTGCTTCAGATAAATACTTTTAATCCTTCCCTTTGATGGGGGAAGTTTGTTGAGGTGATTGAGTGGTGGTCTGCTCCACGTCATCATGAAGGGAACAGGGAAGGGAACAGGTAAGCACAGGTGCTGATGTCAGGTGATGGACAGCAGGCAGATGGGTAGGTTAGTCACATGATTGCTGCCATGGTGGCAGGGTCTGTCTGTTTCATGAAAGTCACAAAGGGTTGATTAGGTTACTTGGGTCTTATGGGTGGAGGCAAATACTTGAAATGGAAAAGCAAATTAGTACAGAACAAGCTGGAGAGGGGGTTGAAAAGCAATTATCAATAGCTACCTCTGAGAAACCGGTACTGTCCTTGGCTAGTGATTAGAGGGTAAATTAAGTGAATTGATAGAAAAACATGAGATTTAGGCAATGCTAAAATTGCTCCTCATTGGGTATATTAAGTTCATGTTATGTCCTTTCAGTAGTGCCACGTTAATGAAAAGAAACATCAAAAAATATTAAATTATGAGGTTAACAGCATCTTCCCTGTCTTCTTGACTGTGAACTAGAGAGGAATCCTTGACCTTCCCTCCTTCCTCTCTTTCTTACATTTGTCAGCTCAATTCCTGGGCTGGAACATCTAGGAAGTTAATATCCAGTGAGAAAAAAGACAGATCCAGGAGTAGGGACGGGGAGACAAAGGAGTTGAGAGTGACTTGGACTGATCTTGGCGCAGGCTGGAAATGAAATGTAGAGAGGAGCTTTGATCCACAAGGTGTATAAGAAAGACTGAGAAAGGAGGGAAGGGAAAGAGGATTTTAAGGCACGTTGCCATGGTTTGGAACTGCATGCTCTGTGATGTTATCTGAGAACATCAGTCAAAATTGGAATTGCTTTTAAGTACATAGATGAAAAACATCTCATGGCCTATAACTCATTTGTTACCCCTCCTATGCTACCCTTCTCCTTTCCAAATTGTAAGTCCTCAGATTCTCAGTCTATTCTGTTTCCCTAGGTGCTAAAAAAATGAAGTTCTATTGCTTAGCCTTGAAACTGCAACGTTTCAACTGCTGATAAAAACAATCTCAAGCAAGGGGAAAAGTTCCTAATTTTCTTCATACTATTCTTTTTTTTTGTTTGAGTTGGTCTCACTCTGTCGCCCAGACTGGAGTGCAGTGGCCGCTCCCGGCCACCGCAGCCTCGACCTGCTGGGCTCCGGCGATCCTTCCGCCTCAGCCTTCTGAGTAGCCGAAACTACAGGCATGCGCTTCCACGCCCGGCTGATTTTTTTTTTTTTTTATTTATTGTAGAGATGAGGTCTTGCTGCCCAGGCGGGTCTCGAACCCGCGGGCTCAGGCAATCCACTCACCTCAGCCTGCCAAAGGCGTGGGATTACAGGCTGAGCCACTGAGCCTGGCTCTTCATACTATTCTGTATCATAAAACTCATTGCTGGTGGTACCGCCAAAAACAGAAGACTTGTGAAGACATTTCTGTGATTCTTAATGATTGTCTTACTGAATAATTAGTTGTCCTGGTTATAGAATAATGTTTAATTTCATATCTCTGTTTTCTGAAAGGTGCTAATGTTGTAAGTTTTCTTTGATAAGCCAGAAGATCGCTGACACTTTCTTCTTCCACATAAGTGAGCATGAAGTTAAATAAAACCTAAGACTTTGTAAGATATGAACAAAAAGTTTAGGCATTGGGTCTCATTCTTCACTAACAAACCCCTGAGGTTTGCTATGTTTCCTGGAGTATGACACCAAGTAGAGACTGGCCCGTGTGGTCACCTGATCGAACTTACAGAAAGAACAATTTTCTGTAAACCCTAAAAAAAGAATGGTCCTCAGCTGACCTCTCTAGATCTCCTGGGAGGTAAATAAATCACCCAGAGTTGTAGATTTCTACCCCTTCCCTCACCCTAAGCTGCATAGGAGAGAAGGGCTGGAGGGATTTCAAAGCCATCTGACAAAGAGCCCCTTGTCAAGAGAGTGCCTGTCCCAGGTCATGAGTCCTGTTCATGTGCTCTCACCAGCGGCTCCTCCTTCAGTGTGTAGTAGTACCTCAGGTCTGTCCTTGAAACCCTCTCAGTTTCTGATCAATTTCAGGGAGGAATAAAATCAGGGGAGCAAATCTTGTCATTCCTCTAGAGGTTAGCAAGTACAGTCAACTTTTACCGACATCTATATTTTTCTTTTCTTGACTCAAGGACTTAATATCCTGGACTGTTGCTGCCTCAATTAAGAGATGGAATATTGGGAAAGTTTTCCCAGCATCTTCATGAAGCTGTGACCCTTCTCACAGTTGCCATATTGCTCTTTCTCGTTTTAAGCTCTAGCTCTGAATCATGCCTTTTTATTTGCTAATGTTTTGACGTCAGTGGCTTTGCTGATCCTGAGGAGTCTGCTCCTTTCAGGGCTAATTCCTAGAGGATAGTAAAGGGCTTGTCTGCAAGTACACTTTTCATGGGGCAACCAGCCAATCCACAGCCTATACTCCTCAACCACTGTCTTTATAAGACCTTCACAGGGTTCTTACACCCTGAGCCACTATTCCCCTATCCTATTGACCCCAGGGCCAGGTACAGACAACTTGGGACAGCACCTAGAGCTCAGGGCCCATTGGAATGATACAAAGTAATTATCCTAAGCTGCTTACCCGATCCTTCCTCTTTCTTCCTGCAGACACAACAAGAAAGACCCTTGACTGTGTTTCCTCCTTACTCTCTGCCTGCTGACTAACCCTAGTGCTCCCCATGGAGCCCTGCATGGTGTGGCGTGGCCCCTCTGCTTGGGAACTGTGGGTAACACTGTTTTTTCAACGGTATCTTTCTCCTGATCTCACCCTATCCAAATGATGATGAAGTCCGCCTTTTAAAACACTCTAGCCCAGTGCTGGACACATGAGAGGTGCTCAGTAACTATGCATTGAATGAATGACCAGTGAGATGGGCAACTCAGCAACAGAAGGCTCTGAGGTGTAGCTGTTAGAAGACTCTGAGACTGATCAGGAAATTCGTCAAGTTGACTAAATGCCAGGTCCAGAAGTTATGGCCAAGGTTTATTTCAGATTATATTTGGCTATGTGTCCCACCTGAGCTTACCAGACCAAACTATACAAAGGTTTGGGTATGCCTGGGCACAAAATGCCAGGAGGAAGGCCTGTCCCAAATTTTCTTATATTCTACAACACTGAACATTGAAATACTCACCCTCCATTATCAAATCAATTCATTATTCTCTAAGAGGAATGGATGTCCCTCTAAAATTACAGAACATTTTGCAGTGGTCCTGATTCAGCAGCCTGTGGGGACTTGGGTCTCTATTTCAGGAACCTGGAGCTTCTCCCACTTGAATTCACAGAGCTGTTTCTGTACTTCCAAGATGGGTGACTTGAGATCCAGTCCTCTTCCAAGGCTTCAGGGTGCTACTTGAGAATGTTGCTGTAAACTCACTGAATACCACAACCAAATGTGACCAATGAAGCAGCTAATAATCGAAATAATTATCTTATATAAGAGATCGTTAAGAAAAGACATCAAAAGGGATTGCAGAAATGATCAAATTGAACATCTGTTTCTAATAAAAGGTCTTTTAAAAATTAGGACTAGATGGATATTTTCTTTACCTGATTAAAAAGTATCATGCTTAATCATCAGTCAGCATCATATGAAATAGTGTAATAATGAGGAACTTTTCATCAAACCAGACACAAACTAAGAAATTATTCACCATTTTGTGGAACATTCTGACCAATTTGATAAAAATAGAATAGAAACAAAAGAGGCCTAAATATTGTTCAGAAGGAGAAAAAAGCTATTATTAACTGCAGATAGGAATGCATCTACAGAAAACCCAAAGGAGTAAAACTGAAAGAAAAAAAAAAAGAGAGAATTAATGAGCTCAGCAAAGTGGCTGAATACATAATAAACACATAGAAATCAATAACATGCTTTTACGACATTAAAAACAAGTTATAAAATGTAATGAAAACTGAGATCTTTATTAAAACAACAGAAAACAAATGAAATGCCTACAAACAAACTGAGCAATAAAAATGAGTGATGTATTTGGAGAAAACAATAAGGCTTCAGAATGTTATTGAGGATTATAAAAGATAAGTTGGATATGATGATGAAATATGTCAAAGACGTCAATTCTTTACAAATTAATAGCTCTATTTAATGTTATTTAAGCTTATAATGCAATGTGATATTTTCATAAGTTGAGAAAATTATTCCTACTTTCACCTGACAGCAGACAAGGAATGCAATGAGTTGGGAATAAAATATTACATTATTAGACATTAAAACTCAGAAAATCTCAGTAATTGAAAGTATGATTTTTGTGTAAGAATAAATCAGGTACTCTTGCTATGAGCCATCATAGCACTCTTTATATATTTTCCTCATAGTTGTTAGAAATATAATTGAGTAATTATTGTTTTAATTATTTGTTTAGTAAATCTGCTATCTTCTTCCATTATATCCAGATATTTAGACCAGTGTCTGGCATACAACAGGCACTGAGTAAATATTTTCTGAGTAAATAGATAAATTTTAAAAAGCAAGAGACATTCTATTACATATAAGAATCTAACACTAGTCAGTGGGAAAGAGAAAATTTGCAATAAATGGAATTAGGTTATGTGGTTAAGAATTTGAGAGAGAACTTAGTTTATCCTCATTTCACATACTGAATTCCATACTTGATTCTATACACTAAAATGAATTTCTGATGGAACAAGGAGTTAAATTAAAAAAAAAATTCAAACAATAGGAAAAAAACAGAACAGAAACAGTAGTGGATATTGACCAACTTTCCAAGCTTAGAATACAGGGAAAGACTATCATTTGGCAATATGAACTTTTAAGACTTTTCCAGATCCAACAATCGCACAAAGAAACATAAACAAATGCTCCAAAATAGAAATTTCCAAATTGAGGAAAAGATGGCAATGTATTAGTAGTAATACAGACACAAGTAATAGGACACAAGATCCTTAAAGATATTTACACTGCCGGACTTGGTGGCTCAGCCTGTAATCCCATGCCTTTGGGAGGCTGAGGTGAGTGGATTGCCTGAGCCCGTGGGTTCGAGAACCTCCTGGGCAGCGAGACCTCATCTCTAAAATAAATAAAAAAATCAGCCGGGCGTGGTAGTGCATGCCTGTAATTCCGGCTACTCGGAAGGATCGCCGGAGCCCAGCAGGCCAGGCTGCGGTGGCCGGGAGCGGCCACTGCACTCCAGTCTGGGTGATCGAGTGAGACTCCAACTCAAAAAAAAAAAAAAAAAAAAAAAAATATTTACACCTTGTGACACTTTCAAGTGTTAGTATTGCTTGGACGAAAGGGAAGGGATTTGTGATGAGGATATTATTTACCTTGAAAAGTTGTGAATAGGAATAATAAAAGTAAAATTCTTGAAGTAAATGCTCAAGAAAATGATCATTATCAGCAGTTATTATTACTATTTTGTATCTAAAACTCTATTTTAGATCAAAGTTAACCATGAAATTAGCTCTGTGCAAAAAAAAAAATAATGTTGGCATGATTTATTTATAATGAGAAATATCCTAAATGTCCTCCTAAGAGGAACAGCTACATAAATTAAGGTCCATTATCTCACTGGAATATTAGCCAGTGATAAAAATGAATTTATGAATGTTATGTAATATTATGGGAAAATGCTCATGGCAATGTTTAGTAAGAAAAAGCTGAGTAAGATACTGCATTTACAGTATGTTTACAATTTTGTAGTAGAAAAAAATAACATATACATACGTAAAAGCCTGGAAGGAAAAATGATAAAATATTAACAATGACTGTGTTTGTGAAGACTATAAATGGTTTCTTATATTATTTTCTGCATTTCCAATTTAAAAAATGAGTATAGGATATTTTTGAAATAAGTATCTACATGTTTATGGAAGGAAAAACAGACACTAAGAAAAATTTGCTATTATAATCTGGGCATTGTTTAAAGATTCAGTCTTGAGCCAGGCTCGGTGGCTCAGCCTGTACTCCCACGCCTTTGGGAGGCTGAGGTAAGTGGATTGCCTGAGCCTGTGGGTTCGAGACCCGCCTGGGCAGCGAGACCTCATCTCTACAATAAATCAAAAAATCAGCCAGGCATGGCAGCGCATGCCTGTAATTCCAGCTACTTGGAAGGCTGAGGCGGAAGGATAGCTGGAGCCCAGCAGGTGGAGGCTGCGGTGGCCGGAAGCGGCCACTGCACTCCAGTCTGGGCGACAGAGCGAGACTCCAACTCAAAAAATAAAAATAAAAATAAATAAATAAATAAATAAATAAAGATTCAGTCTTGGGCAATATAACCGAGGCTATGACATCTCTCACCATCTGAAAAGTTCTGAAAAGGAAGATAAAATCTCTTAAGTACTAAAACTGAAGGCTTGACTTGTAAGTGATTTCATATATCATTAGACTCTTGGAAAATTCAGAAAGAAATCCCAGGAGGAAGAATCTGGAGGCATTGGTCAGTAGGAGTGTGTTCCTAGGGGCCAGATTCAAGAAAATTGATCAGCACCTGTAAAATGTGCTCGGGGAAGAACAAGCTTCTAGATGCAGAAAGAGTAACTCAACAGTGCTGTCTACAACGCAATTCTGTCTTTTCCCTGCTCTACCTTCCCTTTCCCCCTTCTTACCCCTCCCTCTATCATCCACCGTCTCTCCACAGTCTGGTGGAGAATTTAAAACAGTACAGTGTCTCCAGGGGACAGCTCAGCAATAGATATATTTATATGCTTTAATTTGATAATCTCACTGCTATCAATCAATTTCAATGAAATAAAATTGAGAGATGTGTACGAGGTATATACAAAGAGGTATATACAAAGATGCTGCTCACAAGCTATTTATGATAGTGAAAAACAAAACACAAAAAAGGTTCAACAGTGTAGAGGGGTCTGTGCTGGCTAAAAAGATTGTTTATCTCTATTATGAACTGATGTGTATGCATTAAAGTTGTTTTTATATTAGTATAAATTATTATTTATATTATTATAAATTATTATTATAAATTATTATTAAAAATGTTGAGCAATAAACTAAATTCATATACAATAAAACCTGAATTAAGTAAAAGAAAAACACAACAAAATCCCCTCAGAAGTGTGAGTATGTGGATGAGTTGACCAGAAAATTAACAATAGTTTTATCTGGGTGGCATCATGATGAGAGATTACTAATTCTCTTACATTTTTTACAAGTTTTCAAAAATTCTTTTTTACAATAAGCACATATTATTTCCATATACAACAAAAACCTAAATATTATCTAACAACAACAAAAAAACCCAGCCACTAATTATCATGGAAACGGAAGAATATTTGTTTCCAAGATCATTTATATTCTAGGGAGAAAACGGTGGTTAATTTCCTTGTCTTTTCTTTTCTTTTTTTTTTGAGTTGGAGTCTCACTCTGTTGCCCAGACTGGAGTGCAGTGGCTCCGGCGATCCTTCTGCCTCAGCTTTCCCAGTAGCCGGAATTACAGGCATGTGCTACCACGCCCGGCTGATTTTTTGATTTATTGTAGAGATGAGGTCTCGCTGCCCAGGTGGGTCTTGAACCCACGGGCTCAGGCAATCCACTCACCTCAGCCTCCCAAAGGCGCAGGATTACAGGCTGAGCCACCGAGCCTGGCTTTCTTTTCTTTTTTATTTGAGTTGGAGTTTCACCCTGTTACCCAGACTGGAGTGGAGTGGCCGCTCCCGGCCACTACAGCCTTGACCTGCTGAGCTCCAGCAATCCTTCCGCCTCAGCCTTCCAAGCAGCTGGAACTACAGGTGCCCGCTACCACGCCCGGCTAATTTTTTGATTTATTGTAGAGATGAGGTCTTGCCAAGTTGCCTGGGTGGGTCTCGAACCCGCAGGCTCAGGCAATCCACTCACCTCAGCCTCCCAAAGGCGCAGGATCACAGGCTGAGCCACCGAGTCCAGCTTCCTTGTCTTTTCTTCACCTGGATGTCCTCAGGATCAAAAATAATGCCACCTACTCACTCATAAGACTTTATGAGCCTCCCGGTAATTTGACTCTCAGTACCCTGACTTATTGATGAGCCTATATATAGGTTCCTTTTAGTATTACAGTTAAAGAGCTCTCTCCCTGTGTAGCAGGAAGACAGAGAGGCTGTGACACCGAGGCTATTTTAGGAAGTGGCAGTTTTATTATATTAGCACCGGTAGGACTCAGCAAGCTAATGCTCTAAGGCTGAGTACCCCAGGGAGAGAGGAGAGGGGTCTTATACTTTAGGTAAGGGGGGGGTTGTGTTGAGTGATTACACATTTTCTTTGGAATTTGCAAGGTTGCACTCAGCAAAATCAGATTTTCAAAGAACAAATGGTATCCAGGAAATGCATAGCAAACAGGGGTTGTAAACTGATAACTTCAAAAAGAGAGGATTTCGGTAAGTTTGTGAATTGGTCAGTCTTTTGCATTTCCAGGAAAGCTGCCAGTCTTCGGCTATTTGGTTTTCTCAAGCAAAACCTGTCTAGCAGGTTTTCAGAGCTTGTCAATTGATTTTCAAAAGGAATGCTTTTAATGGCTATCAGCCCCTACTCTGCCACATTCCCCCCTTTGATGCTCGACCCTTTATGGGTTAAAAGCATCATCCTTAATTTGGTGCATTTAGAAATGGGGTTCATAATTATAGGGGCTATGCAAGGGAGGATAAGACAGGACCCCACCAATGGGATCCAATAATGTACTTAAATCCTCCCAGACCCGAGAACATGCTTTCAAACCAATTGCTGATTTTCAGCCTTGCTATTTTTGCACTGGGACATGGGAAAGCTTTTTTTTTTTTGAGTTGGAGTCTCACTCTGTCACCCAGACTGGAGTGCAGTGGCCGGGGCAGCCTCGACCTGCTGGGCTCCGGCGATCCTTCCACCTCAGCCTTCCAGTAGCGGGAACTACAGGCGTGCGCTACCACGCCCGGCTAATTTTTTGATTTATTGTAGAGATGAGGTCTCGCCAAGTTGCCCAGGCGAGTCTCGAACCCATGGGCTCAGGCAATCCACTCACCTTGGCCTCCCAATTTACAGGATTACAGGCTGAGCCACCGAGCCCGGCTGGGCAAGCTTTTGAATATTGGTGGCTATATCAGTTATAACTTTACTATTATCATTTATTTGCAAACAACAGTCGGAGCTATTAAATTTACCACATACTTCTCCTTCTTCCACTAGCAGGTAATCCAAAGCTAAGCGGTTTTGATAAATAGCTGTGCATATTTGGGCTTGTTGCTGAGCAACAAGCTCAAAAGCCATGGTTGTTTGATTAGTTATAACTTCTAAGACAGTTTGTAACCTGATAATGCGATTTAGCACATATTTGTAGGTGTGCGGTATCCCCAACTTCCATCTTGTGCCCATGTGACTGAGCCATAAGTATTTATAATTCTCTGGGGTGGCCATTTGTCATCTTTTCAAACCTGGGTTCTGCCTATATTAGGAACTTGGTCGAGGGATCCAGCATCTCATGTTTTGAGGCTTTCATAAAGGGGAATGCCTAGTGGATGAACTAAGCATTCCCTTTGGGTTAGGCAGACTGTACAGTTAGTTCGGGTGACAACAGTACAGTAAGAAGATTCAGTTGCATAAGCAGATGCCCAATACCAAACAGGCCTTGTTGGCCACCAGGTCTGGTGGGTTGAATTCCAATATAATATGCTTTTGCAAGGAGTTTCTCCTACCTATTGAGTATAAGCAGAGCCTGCTCTGCTTAAACAGTCTTCTCCAATTACTTTTGAGGAGAGGATCTATTTTGGGGTAGGTTATCTGTTCCAACAGTTACAGAATGGTTCCATTGAAGGAGCTGGTATACATCCAGACTAGTTCCCTTCCAAGGCCACTCTTCAGTGGGGCTTCTCCGCATACCCAACAATTGGTGACACCAAGTGTCCGGGCTATGTTTTCAGCTAAATTTATAAACAGATTTTGGTCTACTTCCCATGGTTGAGGGAAGGGGGTTAACTTTGGCTGCTGGGCAGCCAGAGGAGCTACAAAATGTACAATTTAAAAAAATCAGTTTCTCAGCTTTGGGTGCAAGGGCAAGATCCCAGCAAACTCAATTTGTGTTTCTGGGGGTGCTACAGGCTATGACACCAACTTTAGTGTACTGGTAGCTTTGTTTTGATAATCCAGTAAAGTATAGCTGGCCATTAGGGTACAGATATATTTGTCAGTATAACAAACTTCTGGCTGAGATGAATAATGATGGAAAACTGTTTACATCTGGACAGATAGTTTCTATACATTTACATGCTGGGTATGTAGGGGAAGTGAAAGACACCCAAATTAGGCAGAATTACATAAAAGCACAAGAAAACTTTTTATCATAAGAAAGAATGGAAATGCTAGTGAGACCCTTTCTCAACATGTTTGATGGGGACAACTCTGTTAATTCTATAGCAAATAAAGTCAGTTCTACAGCAATTAAAATGACAAACAGTTTAGCAAAGATAAAGATTGACAAAGCAAAACAATGGCTTATCAGTAACATCCGTTGAGTCCTTAAACTGAATCCTCAACCTTCTGCCGTGCGTGATCAGCCTGCCTCCAGTGTGTGGCTAAAGCAGAGCCAAAGTATCCTCAGGCTTTTAGAGCAGGGTTTGAGAAATCTGTTCCGGGTTTTTCTTTCTTTTTTTTTTTTTTTGAGTTGAAATCTCACTGTCACCCAGACTGGAGTGCAGTGGCCGGTCTCAACCACCGCAGCCTCAACCTGCGATCCTTCCGCCGCAACCTTCCGCCGCAGCCTTCCAAGTAGCTAGAACTACAGGTGCGTGCTACCATGCCTGGCTAATTTTTTGATTTATTGTAGAGATGAGGTCTCGCCGAGTTGCCCAGGCGGGTCTCAAACCCGTGGGCTCAGGCAATCCACTCACCTCAGTCTCCCAAGGCGCAGGATTATAGGCTGAGCGGGTCTCAGTGACCTGGCTTAAAAGAATGGGAATAGCCTGCAAAGCATTTCTCCTATGTGAAATTGCTTCGGTCCCTGAAGTATTGGAGTTCAAGGTCCCTGAGGGGCTGGTCTGTTAAATCTGGATGGCTAGAGAACACTTCGTTTATTAGTTTAATGCAATCGTGGTCTGGCTTTCCTGGCACTATGAGTAGTAAGGTCTTTACCACCTCTAGATGAATACATGGGTTTTTCATAGAGCATTCCCTGACATCTGATCGTTCGAGCGTTGGTTAGCCAATACTGCCCTTTGTATTCCATTAAATTTATCACTGCACGAGGCACCCTGACTGTTAGATGTTGTCCCATAGTTAATTTATCAGGAGTGCTGTGGCTGCCAGGGCTCGTAAACAGGGTGGCTAACCCTGGGCCACATAATCTAGCTGTTTGGATAAATATGCCACAGGTCTATGCCATGATCCTAGCATTTGAAAAATAAAAAAAATTAGCCGGGCGTGGTACCCTGTAATTCCGGCTACTCGGAAGACTGAGGCGGAAGGATCACCGGAGCCCAGCAGGTCAAGGCTGCGGTGGCTGGGAGCAGCCACTGCACTCCAGTGTGGGTGACAGAGTGAGACTCCAACTCAAAAAAAAAAAAAAAAGACCCTACTGCTGTGCTGACACATCTGTGCACGTATAAAAAGAAAGGCTTAGTCATATTCGGGAGTCCCAGATCAGGTGCATCGGTGAGGGCCTGTTTAATTTATTCAAAGACCTGTTTCTGGGCCTTTTCTCATAGCAGAGGCTCCAATTCAGCCACCTTTGAGGCTTCATAGCAGGGTTCTGTCATGATAGAGAAGTTAGGTATACAAATTCTATAGAACCTTGTAGTCCCCAAAACTTCTGAATTTGACACTGGGTAGTTGGGCTGGTATAAACACACTGCTTGTTTTCTTGATGGGCCATTGCTGTAAACTAATTCTTGTTAGGTTATTATTATGAGCTGTTCCACTTTTTACTTTTGAATGTACAGATTTAAATGCTTTCAGTTAGTTCCCTGGAGGGGTGAGACCCATTAGAGGCTCCTGAGACTAGAAGTTACCCATAAATTTAACAATCTGGGAAATAGCATGTGCTAGTATTGGAACAGGACCACCCTTAGGGTCCTTTTCTCTTTTCTTACAGCTGTTGGTTGGGTCCTTCCTTTCTTCAATTTTTAGTAGCACTTATTCCCCTGGGATGCTTGGGTTTTCCATGGTCCAGGAAGTTCCTAGGGAAACAAGCTTATGAACTGTGATTAAAATTTGTCCCAAATGGACAACACATTTCCTTATGAGCATTTATGTTTGTGGCCTCATTTCCTTCAGAGGTGTAGGGAAAAGGCCTACCGTTAAATAATTTCAAAGTTTTAACGAATCCCATCTCAGGGACTGACTTGAATCTTGAGCGATGTAATACCAAATACCTATGTTCAGTTTACTCGTGTCTCCAAACGATTTCTAGTAATTATTATGCTAAACCGCAAGTTGAAAGATTGTACTGTCCTAGTCCTACATCTGATGGAGTTTTCTTTGGATTTTCTGAGGGATGGGGTAGGCTGCCACTTGGCCTGCAGTAGAATATAATTTTTAAAAATGTTTGAACACCTTCTAAAACCCACCTATAGGAAATTTATCTATGTCTAGCCTGTGCTAGCTACCCTGCCTCAATTATTTATTCTTTAGAGATTTTTTGATCCCATAATCATATGGAGTGCTGAGGGGTGAAGGTCCATTTTCTGTAACTTCTTTAGAACTGACAGTGGGCATAGTCCTGCCTAGCCAGATATCAAAAATCTCTCCCTGTCTGACTTGAGGCATCCAGATCTGTTTCAGCAGTGGCATTATTTGTAGGCATTGACTGGAATCCTTGCACGACCATTATGTGGGCATGAAATTACTGGATTCTGGCTCAATAAAAGGAATAAAGTCAGGCATATATTTTGACAATTTTAGGTAGTGGCTGATCACCTTTTGTACAAAAACTACAAGGCCTGAAGTTATTAGCATAACTTAAATGATAAACTTTAATTTCTGTGGCTTTATTACAAGTACCAGCCTTTGGAGTTTTTAATGTATTTCTGGACTATAATGGTAGCCTGGCAGATTGTTTTAGACTATAATTTGGACCAGGCACTCAAGTAAATTTTATATAAAATTTGAAGAGAAATCCGAAAATATTTGGAGACTTGCATCCAGAAAAGACTTTATTATGCCTAGATTGTTTATAGAATTTCTTTTGTATATATGTATTTTTCATAAACTTTCCTCATACCATTTTTGGCATGATTATACCATTTTATTTTTGTTCTCTACCCCCCTTTTAAAATTTTCAGATAACTATTTACTTTACTATAGGACAGAAATTTACCATATAAAATCTCTTCTTAGATAAAAAAATATTTTTTCTCTTATATTCCTTTTTTTCTTACTAAAACCTTATTTGTACACCAACAACCTTTTTATATTTTCCTTTACTTTTTGCTTTCCTTTTAATTTTTTTATAGATAAACTTTTATAGTCATAATTTGAATTTACTTTTAGTAACTGTTAAGTGAAACATTTAACTTTTGGAACAACTTTAACTCCCACTAGAGAGCAGGTATCAGGAGAAAGAGGTTCAGTATAAGTACAAGGGCTAAAAACTTAACCTCAGTATAATCAAGAAATTAATTTGGACCCCAGCCACATTCATACAGACCCAAGGATTCTCTGGGGTGATGGCAAACAGAGTGCTGGGCGGGACTGTGCCTCACCTTCAGTCAATGACCACCATCACAGAGCCAGGTGTTTCCCCCCACCCCCTTTGGGAGAGGCCACACCATCTCTTTCAGTGGCCTTTTAGTCCAGATGTTGGACAAGGTCCTGGGGGCTTAGGCCATCAAGAACAATTGTGCTTTAAGTGCCCAAATTGACCACATTCATAGCAGCTGATACCATCCCCCTTAGCAGGTTTATCCTTATCAGGCCTCTTTTGAGTGGTTGGAGCTTTGTCATTAGTGGCAACTGCCAATAGGTTTGTTTACTTTTCCTCTGACTGGTGCTCATCCTGGAGTCCTTCTCCTTTTTTTTTCTTAATGTCTCAGTTTCTAAGAACTTCAGATTTCTAGAATTGGGAGTTTGGTATTCATAGTCCTGAGTCAAGCCTCTGGAGTTGGATATTTAATATTCCATAGGATATAATCTTGTTTGCAAAGTAGGGAAATAAATTTTTTAAATGCCTCTGCATACAGAGCTTTTGACCATTTTTCTTTAGGTCTGCAAAGTGAATTTAATTGCCAGATAGTTTTGCTCCTTTCCAAATCTCATTATCTGCTAACTTTTAGTGGGTTCAAATTTGATTTTAATAATGTGCTTTTTTAAAAAAAATTTTAAACCCTGTAATTTTAATTTGCTTTATTTTTACTTTTTATTTTTGAGTTGGAGTCTCACTCTGTTGCCCAGACTGGAGTGCAGTGGCCGCTCCTGGCTACTGCAGCCTCGACCTGCTGGGCTCTGGTGATCCTTCTGCCTCAGCCTTCCAAGTAGCTGGAACTACAGGTGCATGCTACCACACCCGGCTAATTTTTTTTTAATTTATTGTAGAGATGCGGTCTCGCCAAGTTGCCCAGGCGGGTGTCGAACCCATGGGCTCAGGCAATTCACTCACCTCGGCCTCCCAAAGCACGGGATTCCAGGCTGAGCCACCAAGCCTGGCTTAATTTGCTTTAATTATTTAAATCTGTCCCATTGGGGTGTCTGAGGGTACACATTATTACACATTTTCTTGGTCATGTTTCTTGAATTTCTTGTGACCATTTACAATGTATTCCTCAGAGGAGAATTCCCAAACAAGCAAATAACTAAATAAAGCCATAAATATCAATGCCAGGTATCCCTGGGACCCTGATGACTTCTTCCAAGCTGAGTGTCTTCAGTCCTTCTTGAAGCCCTCCCCCCTTTTTTTTCTGCTCCATGACTTTCCAATGATGCCTACAAAATGGCCTGGTACAAAACATTTTTAGAGTGAACAGACCACGTAGATATAAATTGATCTGTTCCTACTTATTCCTAATTATGAACAGGCAAAATTATTTTAAAAAATTCTTATGAATTACATCTTAGTTATAAGATGTGGACAATTAAATGAGAGTGATCAGGTCTCACTCTATGCACCACAGAGTGTGCCTAGTATTTGACCTGTCCCTTAGGTGAAGTACCAAGCTTACAAGGTGACTTAATCAGGTGGGAATGGCCAGTTCCCATGCCTTATTAAGTCCTGCAAAGTATTCAGCATTTAAAGCTTTACCAATCTTGTAAGAGGTGTACTAGTCAGGCATAGCCAAAAAAGCAAGCAGTAGTGCTATCTAGCATTACAATTTAAAGTAGGGACTTAGCATACATTACATGACTCTAAGAGACTTCCCAACAGTTTTTGTTTTTTGAGTTGGAGTCTCACTCTGCCGCCTAGACTGGAGTGCAGCCACCGCAGCCTCGACCTGCTGGGCTCCGGCAATCCTTCCGTCTCAGCCTTCCAAGTAGCTGGAATTACAGGCACGTGCTACCATGCCTGGCTGATTTTTTAGTTTATTGTAGAGATGAGGTCTCGCCACCCAGGCGGGTCTCAAACCCGCGGGCTCAGGCAATCCACTCACCTCAGCCTCCCAAAGGCGCGGGATTACAGGCTGAGCCACTGAGCCCGGCTTCCCAACAGTTTTATAGGGACAAGCAGTTGATTACGATCTTAGGCAAGGCCTAAACCTTTAGAAACAGACTTACTTTCAACTAACCTGGCATCTAGCATTTGAAAACAAGAACAGTCTATTCAGTCCCTTAGTTGCCAGAGAAAAATTACAAAATTATATTCTCCAAGGCTAGCATTAACTTGCACTGAGTTGTCAAAAGGCTAAGTAGCATACAAGAGACATTTCTATGTTTCTTTACAGATGGATTCGAATGAACTCCTTCAGAATTCATGAAGGAGAACACAGGCTAAGGAAGGGAGAGGGTGTGGTCCTGGGAAAGAACTCAAGATAACTGGTAGCACTTCACATACATAGCAGGCAACTTTCCCACATCCTTAACAACAAAAGGCAGGAATTTTAACAATCCCAGTGGGTTGGGAGAAACACCACACAAATAAAGGAGGGGAAACATAAAATGACATAAAGAAACATGCGCTAATCAAATTTTTAAAAGACAACATGTCCCATTAAACAAAGTATAATAACTCAACCAGCTTTTTAGCAGATTCAAAATGACAGACACACACAAATAAGAGAATGAGGGGTATGGGAAACCTCTGTTTTGTCCTCCTCTAGATGTACTCCTCACGAAGATATTTCAGACACCTCTTAGCAATTGGCAGGTAGGTAGAAACTCCCAACCTAGACTAACTTTATGTGGAACCCTCCCATTGTCAGTCTCATTTAAATGCAATCACACAACATATTCTTCAACCCTCCGCCCTAATTCTAGGAGTCTATGGGTTCATTTTCAGACAGTGTTACCTTCCACTGCCTTTCAGTTCATTCCTTCGGACTGCAGATTACTTGCGGACTCTGGGCGTGATCAAGCTCCCCTTCTGCCATCCGTTGGCAGGTCTATACAAAGGCCCTTATTCCTACCCTTTCCATTGGGGTGGTTGTTCTGTTCTTTCCATCGGGTGGTCATCTTCATGCCAGTTCCTCACCCCTTGGGTTCCTGTTGTGCTTTCATGATCCCAGCCTCAGTGCGCTGGGAGGGACCTCCCTCCTACGGATCAAAAGGTCCATTGCGCACCACGCGAGATTGCTTCTCCTGTTGCCCTGGAGGTTGTACCCCAATGACAAAGGAGGTGGAACACACTGACTCTGAACTCTCCCATTCCCAGCCAATGCACCCAGTATGTAGCAGGAAGACAGAGAGGCTGTGACACCGAGGGTATTTTAGGAAGTGGCAGTTTTATTATATTAGTGCCAGCGTGACTCAGTGAGCTAATGCTCTAAGACTGAGCACCCCAGAGAGAGAGGAGAGGGGTCTTATACTTTCATTTAGGTTGGGGGGGGGGGTGTCATGTTGAGTGATTACACATTTTCTTTGGAATTCACAAAGTTGTACTCAGCAAAATCAGATTTTCAAAGAACAAATGGTCTCCAGGAAATGCATAGCAAGCAGGGGTTGTAAACTAACTTCAAAAAGAGGATTTGGGTAAGTTTGTGAATTGGTCACTCTTTTGCATTTCCAGGAAAGCCGCCAATCTTTGGTTATTTGGTTTTCTCAAGCAAAACCTGTCTAGTGGGTTTTCAGAGCTTGCCGATTGATTTTCAAAAGGAATACTTTTAACTGCTATCAGCCTCTTCTCTGCCACACCTGAAAAGACTTTGTGAATTGTTAGGTTCCCTGTTCCTGCTTTCAGAGGATGTACAGAAACATTTGGTGTCAACTTCTTTGCACTGCTGCTGAGAAAGATAGCTGCAGAATAACTTGCCAAAATAAAAATGTTAAGTTCACAAAGCTAAGGACTGTGTTTGCCTAATTTATGGTTTTATGTGCAACAACCAGCACACCTACTTATACACACAAGGAATCACGTAATAATATGTGGATTGACTTTGAGTGAGTGAATACATGAGTAGATAGTTGTTCAATGAATGAAGAAAAACCAAAAAAAGGGTGATATATTAGCACCCATTACTTTTTGGGGATGGGAGACAATTCTCTATGAATCTCACATTTCCTCACTTCTAAGCATTGACTGCCAATTTTCTCAGATTTCTTTACTTTCCAGGATAGTAAAGATAGAGAATGTCTCCCTCCCTAGAGATGGTTCAGGATAATAAATATAAAAACTTCTCTTCTTCAGGAAGACTTGTTTATATTTCAGGATAATAAAAATAATGTCTCCAGCAGCCCCATTGCAACATGGAATTCCTTAGCTCAGTATATTTAATGTTAGCAACAATCTATAAGATTGTTTCATTTCACAAATATAGAAACTGAGGCTAAGAAATGTGAATTAATTTACTTGACGTCACAGAGTAGGAGTTTGTCTAAATATGAAGCCCAAAAAGGAGACATGAAAACAAAACAAAAATATCTATATCTATATCTATATCTATCTATCTATCTATCTATCTATCTGAAGTCCATAGTCAAGTTACTTTCCTAAACCACTCTTGCTCACTTGGATTCTGGATACCATACAAAAACATAATAGGTGTGTCAAGTGATCACATGATGCACCCACTCTGGGCATGGTATTCACCTGTATCCACCTCTGCATCATCCCTGTGAAACTTGGGCGGAATGGGAAGCTGATGTAAACTCATAGCTTTTTTTGCTGAACTGTGAGTAACAAGGTATCTAAATTCATGTGGGTTAATTGTGTCCTTACTAGAACTGTCATCAGGCAACCTATCAGTTGTCACTGTGCTGCTGCTTATGTATTTGCTTGGTATCCGAGGTTCAAGTGAGCAACAGTAGTTTAGGAAAGTAACATGAGTGTGGGCTTCCTATTTAGACAAACTTCTACTATGTGATGTTGGGTAAATTACTTCACATTTCTAAGCCTCAGTTTCTATATCTGTAAAATGACTTTATTATGAGTTTGTTATAAATGTTTAATACGAAGTGCCCAGCATAATAGCAGGCACACAATACTATTGCACCCTATAAAAACTAATCTACCCTTTTCCTTATAAGCCGAGAAATAATAGATTACAATTTACATAATTAGCTACTATAGAATACCCTTTGATAGCTCTTAATCTATAATTTCTATTTAAAAGAAAATCATTTTATTTAAAATCCTTTTTTCTTAAAATTCTTTTTAAAAGTAGTTATAGATTCTTTTTCAAAGCAATATTAAAAATACTTTCATAAAACAGTTGTAAATATGCAAAATTATACAGAAATATACAAACTAGCTTATTTCACAAATAAGAAACTTATTTACCTTATTTCCCCAGAGAGAAGAGGAAGGGGAACATTTCTTATGCAGTAACTTGCCAGCCCTTTTACATGCATTATCTTATATAAAACTTCAGCGAATTTTTTGTTATTATTTTGCAAATAAGGAAATGGAGTTTCAGAGATATTAAGTAACTTGTACAAGATCACATAGTGGTGGAATCAAAATGTGAACCCAGAGTTCATTTGACTTGAAAACATGAATTCTCTTCCTTACAAGTTCTAGGAGCCCAACTGTAGAAAATGTCTCCTCTGAGCTTCTCAGTTTTGGCCTCTAATTCCCTGCCCCCTTCCATACCTTCTAGCTGCAACCAATCCTTAATGAATTAGCACTGAGATCCCTGCATCCTAAAAATGGCAGAATTTCCAAAGCTGGATTTGAGTCTTCTAATATGGCAGGTTTCTACCTTCTATCAAGTACGGAATTGCGTAATTTACTTTAAAAAGGGAACTGTATTTTTTTGTTTGCTTGTTTTTGCTAAAAGAGGAGACAGGATCCAGTGGAAAAACTGGGGGTGAAAGTGATAACAGATGGGCATTCTGGTGCACATTTGCCATTGGTTTTTATTTTTGGACCATTCAACTTCCGAATCTTCTTTGCATGCTTGGGACTTCCACAACTTGAGCTGAGAAGTCCAGACACTTACAGCTGGGGTGTGGCAAGTGACCAAGGCCTAGACAATCCGTAAGTCCTGCAAGGACTCTGAACTTGGAACTCATTAGCAGAAGGAAGTTAGGGCCAGCAGCTGAAAGATTCCTGTTGCTGACACACTTTATCAACATCTGAGAATCGTCAGCATCTCTTTGAGGCTGAGAAGCATGGTGTAACCCACAACTGAAGATGGGGCTGTCCCTCCGCTGTGCTCCCAGGTCCCACTTGGCTGATGGCCCTGGGCACATCTGTGGTACCCTGACAACTTTGGGTTCAGCAGTGGAAGAGGCCTGAGTTTTATGGGGGTGTCTTCGTATCCTTCTTGGAGGGAATGGGCAGTGGGGCCAGGAGCCTCGATGAGGAAACTGGAACTAAGAGCATGGGCAGACTTGTTTCCAATCACATGCAAGATACTCTCCCAAGGGAAGTCTAGAGAGAACCGACGGGCTCTCAAAGGGCTTGTTTCTGTGTAATGAGTGGGTTAAGGGCCATGTTGCTTTAGGACAGATGTGGTCTGGGCTTTTCAGTGATCTACACAATGACGAGGTCTCTCAACAATCACATCAAAGACTTGCAGACTTGAAGCTGTGAATGCTGATATCACAACTCACCTCCAACAAAAATGAGGTGTGTCAGTGACACATCACAGAAGTGACATCAAAGTGTCTGCAGCTGTGAAATGGACATAGCAATACATATTTATCTAGTTTGCAGGGCAATCATGAAGAAACGAGAATCTCTAAGCTAAAGACTTAAAACCTTTTGGGGTTAGGTAGAGGGGACAGGTAACAGCTATACCTATACCTCAGGAAACATTTCCTGCTGTAGCCACTGCTAGGAAAGTGAGAGGCAGCAAACGCTAAAGCTTTCATCTCTTTATCTTTGTCTCCTGCACATATTTAGAGCATTCTGATGAGTAATTCTGTTCTTTTTTGGCTGAGACATCTTTGGTTGGAAACACAGTAGAGTGGACATCTGTTTTTGATTTTGAGTGTTTGTTGTTGTTGTTATTTTTGAGAGGGGCACAGCATTCGTTATTTAAGGAAACTGTCTCCCCAAATCCATGTGGTTCTGCTGGGGTTGCCAATGTCAGTACTCCAGGCTCTTGAACACAGGAATTGGCAAGTGGCCCAAGCAGAGAATATCATTCTCTCTGGAATTCACTCAGGAACAGAAACATACAGGGGTTGAAGCCCATTGGTGCCACATATGATGACAATGCTTTAGGGAAACAGAGACCATGAGCCCTACCTGGGAGGTCCATGCTGTTGCCATCGCCTCTGCCTTCCTGAAACCATTTGTTCAGCTTTTCTTTTTTATACTTCCAATAACTCCCTCTTCCTGTTGATGCTAGTTTACTTGTGCTGTTCAAACCCAAAAATATCTTAACAGATTAATAGATTGGTTTTTAGTTTATACCATGGAGAAAAAAAATGTTATTTAAAACTAAAACTCTGAAGTATCTTTTGAGTTTAAAGAAGAGGGTGGTTTCAAGATGATGGTAACATATTTCTAAGCTGTCCCCTTCCTCTTGCAGAGGCTGGTGGGAGGGTGAGAAAGGGAAGATGGTGTATCTCACAGCACAGCCCTGCAAGGGAGGCGTGAGGATGGGTTGAGATAAGGCCTCAGTTGCTCTGCCTGACGAGTGGGAAAAGTTTCTGGAGGACAGGAGGCCAGACAATATGGCAGGAGACTAGAACTGAAGGAGAAAGTAGCCAAAGGAATTTTGAGAACAAGAATCACATATTGAAATGTTAAGTGGTTTGAATTGTTTCGGTGTCAACGCAACATCCATTTTCCCCTGGGAAAAGTCTGTTACATACAAATTTCTGGTGATCAGGTGTGTGTATGTGTGTGTTTTGGGCATACATTAAGGCAAAAGGTGCCAGGAGCTATGTCTGGCACAATGTGGTTTAGAATAGAGATGGAAATAGAGGAAGGCAAGGCAAACTTCAGCAGAATAGGGTAACTTCTTTCCCCCTGGAGATACTGAGTAGCACACAGACTTGCCTTTATATGTGCTTTCATTTTTGTCTCAACGGCATAGTACTTCCGCTAATATTTGGTTCACATGATTGTATGTTCACAATCCATACATGTACTTTGATGCTGCAGAGAAGAACTGAGAAAACAAGTAGAAAAGAACTTTATTTCTCTAGAGCAGGAGTTGTCGATTATGGCTGTTTGTGTAAATAAAGTTTTACTGCTATGCAGCCTGTTCTTTTCTTTGTGTATTTTCTGTGGTTGCTTTCACCTGATAAGGGTGGAGTTAGTTTGCCGCAGAGACCATGTGGACCACAAAGCCTAAAATAATGACTCTCCAGCCCTTCAAAGAAAGCTTGCCTACTTCTCTAGAGGCCAAAAGAAGGCTTACAGGAATAGGTCAGCCTTGTCCCACAGGTTGAACTACTTCAACAATATACCACTGGCTTAAGGTTTAAAGAGGTATGTCCTAAATATTTGGCCCATAACCCTGAAGTGTTCCCCTGTTTATTTAAAGACAAAGAAGAGCCGGGCTCAGTGCCTCAGCCTGTAATTCCGTGCCTTTGGGAGGCTGAGGTGAGTGGATTGCCTGAGCCCGCGGGTTCGAGACCTGCCTGGGCAGGCGAGATCTCATCTCTACAATAAATCAAAAAATCAGCCAGGCATGGTAGCGTGCGCCTGTAATTCCGGCTACTCGGAAGGCCGAGGCGGAAGGATCGCCGGAGCTCAGCGGGTCGAGGCTGCGGTGGCCGGGAGCGGCCACTGCATTCCAGTCTGGGTGACAGAGTGAGACTCCAACTCAAAAAAAATAATAATAATAATAAATAAAGACAAAGAAGGTAAAATCTTAACTAAGTACAGAAATGCTTTTTAAAGGTTTTGTTTTAACTTTTGTCTGTAGATTTCTTAATTCTCTTCTTCTCTTTCCTACTGTTAGAAGCAGTATGGTAGAGTAAAGGGCATGGGATGGGGAATAAATTATTATAGATATGCATCCTAACTTCTCAATGTGCTACTTGTGTGATCTTGAGCAATTTGCCTGAGTGATACACATCTGTCTTCCCATCTGTAAAATGGGCAGAATAATGCCCATTTTATAGGGCAGCTGTGAAGATTAAATGACAATGTTCATGTGTGTCTAGAATTTTGAAGATTCTTAATTGATATACTCACACCCCTTCCCCTACCCCTAGTTTTTTGTTGACTGAGCATACAACAGATGACTTCCTACTCAGCCAGTGTCTTCATGGTCAACTTTTTGCTGCTAAACAGTTATACTGTCAGTTGTTTGGATCAGTGTCAGCTATGAAATTAGGACAGACTGAGGGAATAGTGTTTATGTCCATTTGGAATTCTCAAGTTATTCTAAGGAAGGAAGAGACATCAGATATGCCTGGTTGTATAGGAGTTCTCAAACCAACTAAACCCAAATCCCCGAATCTGACGTGGAGAGGAGGAGGACAAGGTCAAGAAGGGTTTTCGAAGGCCTGTAGAAGCACCAGTGGACTAGTGTCAGAAAAGCCCAGACAGAGCACTTGAAGATGATTTAGGACAAACAGCTTTCTTCTGGATTTGTGGACTAGGTTGAGGATCCAAGAGACCTGAAATGCTAACTTGTTTATGTAAATTTAGGATTTCTGCTTGAGCAAGATAGTACCCCAAATTATCCCCCACAGAAACATCACTAGCCTAATGCTTGGAAAGTGCCTCAAAGACTTCCCCACTCCTCCAAAGAGCAAATGCCTTAGACATTAATGTGGCTAAAAAGTCTGGCCTCTTGGACTTAGTCGTGGAAATTCCACACCCCTCACCATGTCTCTGTGTGAGTCCAGAAAGGCCTCTCTGCCACCTTAGGGCTGTTTCTGCTAAGCCAGCTCCCAGTAGTTTGGAAGTTGGGGGAAATGCAGTCTCTTGTGAGAAATCAGAGTCTCTTCATTCTTGAATACAAATGAAGACCTCTTGGGCTTATAAACATTATTGTTACCATCATAGTACTGAGAGCCACCCCTGGCTGAGCACATACTAAATAAGTAAGCACCAGGTGTTTTACATAGATCTTATTACCAGAATTCACCCCAGCCCTGAAAGGTTGGACTTGTTATCTATATCTTAGAGATGATAAAATTGAGGCTCTAAGAAGTTAAACCACTTGCCAAGCCAATAGGTAGTCGGGTCTGTTTAACTCCAAAGCCACCCTCTCAAGGTCCCTTGGCTAACTTGTGTTAGCTTTGCTCCCAAGGGTCCAGATCAGCAAAGCCCCAAATGCCCTGACAACTGTTCCAGGTGCAGCTTACTAGACCCCTACCCTGGAGATTCTAATTCTGTGGGTCTGGGATAAAATGAGGAAATTGGGGATTTAATAGATGATTCCTGTGGTCAGGGAGTTTGGGAAACACTGGTAATCATCACCCCCCTTCTCCAGCTCCAAACTGTGACTCATTCTGAGGCCGAAGTATAGATTTGTATTTGATACATGAAGCAAACAGGCTTCCCAAGACACTATAAGGACTGTGAACACAGGAGGTGAAGAAGCCCAAGTTTGATAACAACTTTGTTTCCTATGGGCCTGCCTTGATTTCTTGTGGACTTGAGATATAAGACATGGACTGATAGCCCTGACTGGAATAACTGTGCTAAATTAGCTATAGTGGACTGGCTTTAGCAGGTGGCAACTGTGAAAAACAGCCAAAATAAACTGGGCAGAGACTCCAAATGACTGAGACCTATTGCATACTCTATGATTGACTGTAGAGTACTGGGATGAGGAAGCTGCCAAGAAGGTAGCATTCTACGGGATGCTATTCCATCAATGGAGAGGACTGAGAATGAATGTTTAGAAAAGTCTTGAAATTCAAACTTAAGAGAAGTCTCATGTTGAGGCAATTACATAGATTAAAATGAAACCATATTGATCTCCAAGGAGAAATCAGGCCTGCCAGAAATAAAATAGGAAAGACAGGGGTGTGTTGTGGAAAGCAGTGTGGCAATTTCTCAAAGAACTAAAAATTTGGCTTCCATACAATCCAGCAATCCCTCTTCTGGGAATATACACAGAGGAACATAAATTGCTCTACAAAAAAGACACCTGCTTATGTATGTTCACTGCAGCACTATTCACGATAGCAAAAACATGGAACCAATCCAGATGCCCATCAAAAGTGGACTGGATAAAGAAATGTGGCAATATACACAATGGAATATTATGCAGCCATAAAGAAGAACAAACTCATGTCCCTTGCAGCAACATGGGTGTAACCAGAGACCCTCACACTAAGTGAACTATCACAGAAGCAAAGAACTGAATACTGCATGTTCTCATGCATAAGCCGGCCCTGGTCACTGGTCATACAAGCACAGGGGTGAGACGGGCAGACAATGGGCACTCCTAGGGGAGGGAAAGAGGAGGGAAAGTGAGGAATGTGGCAACACACTGGGTACTTGTTCCACTACGAGGGGGAGAGAGGGCCATCAAGAAGCTAGAAACTTCACTTGCGTGCAACTTACTTATGCAGCAAATCCTCACTTGTACCCCACAACTCTAAAAAAAGTAATTAAAGTAAATAAAAAAGAAAGGGGCATGGAGCTAAGAAATATGTTTTCTGCTGTTCTGAATGAATATGCAAAGACAGACTTTTTTTTTCTAATGGTCTAGAATAAAAATGTTTGGTCCTATAACCATCCAGATTGTCTTTTCTATTGGTATTTGTTGGGTGTAATAATTTTTCCTGAGTTAGAAGATATATTTGATAGGATTGGGTTCAAATATACCTGATGAAAATAATTAGCAAAAGTGGCTTAGACAAGATAGTTTAGTTTTCTTTATCAAAAAAGATGCCCAGAGTGATAGTCCAGAGGTAATATGGCCGTTTACAGCCTCAAAAATGCAGGCTCCTGGACTCCTATCCAGTTATTCTTCCATCAGAATGTGGCTTCTATCCCAAGAAGACTGCTCAAGCTCCAGGTATCATGTCCACATTCTAGTCTACAAGAATGAGAAAGAGAGAGAAAGTGGCAAAGGGCATGTGCCAACTATCTTTTAAGGACGTTTCCTGGAGTGCCACACAGCCCTTCTGATTCCATCTAATTGACCAACACTTAGCCACATGGCAAGGGAAAAATAGAAGATTTGTCTTTGAGCACTCATGGGCATAGCTAAAAATTAGGGATGCTATCACTAAAGCAGAAGGGGAGAATGGAGAGTGGGCAAACTAGTTTTTGCAACAAAATGTGATGTCTGCATCAAAAAGAAACAGGTTTGAGGTGATCATGTTACTGTGAGACTATGAGACTATGGAAACTATCGTCAGGGTGACTGCCAGGACCCGAGAATTAGCCTTTTCTTTCTTGTCCTCCCCACCCCCTTAGGTGGGGAACTTTAAAGACAAAATGCTCTTCCCTGACTCTCTCTTCAACCATTGCACCCCCAATAATACCTTCAGTCAGGTGCCCCAGAAAAACCCTTGCCATGAGCCCTGGGAAGCGGCCTGTATCTTGAAGTCTCACCTGCATCACTTGAGAAAGTCACTGGTTCAGAGAGTAAGGGCCCACCTGTGCACTGCCAGGTGCATTCCAGAAGGCAGGTGTTTCCCTGGGACACTGACACAACCCTGTTGTTAATTCTACCTCTAGGCTCTTCTCGTAGGGACATTTCCTACCACATCCAGCTGGCTTGAGACCTGGAAATCACACACCTTCTGTGACAGACATTGTACCACCTGTCTTCTCTGGCCAAAATTGCAAGGATCAGTTACTTAGCTGCCCTTAGTGGGGCTGAGAAGGCAAGTGATGGGAGGTAAAAGAGGGTTAGGCAGTTTAGCGAATTGAGGTTGCAGGTTAATAAGAACATTCAAAGAGTCTTTACCCTATGCAAAGCATCATTTAACATTTTACATTTAGTCTTTGCAAGAATCTTGGAGAGAAGATGGACTCATTATACCCATTTTACAGATGAGAAAACAAAGGCTTTAAGAGGCTACTTGCCCAAGGTGAATCCCGTTCATACATGGTACAGTTAGGTTTTAAGTCCCAGGCCCTTATGATTCCAGAGACAGCCCTAAACCCCTGCACTGTGCCCTCGGGTCTCCTAAGAAGCATCTCAGAAATACTCATGAGGCAGGTAACAAATTTCCTGATGCTTTTCACAATCAGAGGCAGCCGGAGAAGAATTCCAAGACTGAGTATCATGACAGAGACAAGCTTCATTCTACATTGTCATATAGGAGTCAAAGGAGTTGGGGGACTTTTATTTAATCTATTTATTTATAGAGACAGGGTCTCGCTATGTTGCACAGGCTAGTCTCGAACTCCTGGGCTGAAGCGATCCTCCTGCCTCAGCCTCCCAAAGTACTGGGATTACAGGCATGAGCCAACATGCCTAGCCAGTAGGAGGACTTCTGAGCAAAACTTTTGCTGGCTAATTGCTCTAAATAAGAATCTGCCTAATGTAAGCTTGAAAGTGGCAACTTTTTTTTTTCACTTTAGATTCCTACCTCTCTTGCTCTGCTGCTTTTTGAGCAGTTGTCAGTGATGCTAACAAGCTGGCAGGGGATGTCAAGGAAGGATAATTTATTCCCCTTCTCTAGCAGCTGAGGATATCACCTCCCCAGTGACAGACACTCTCTTCCTACAGGGAGAAAGAGCAAAATCTGGCATTCTAATGAGTGGCTGGCCAGGGTTTCATGCCTAATGCTCATTGTGTTGAGAAGAGAAGGGAAAGTTTCCATTCCCAGATACATTTCTGTGCTGTCTGAAAGATGTTGGCATCTAAAGCCCAAGGGCTGGCCCCTGGGACCAGCATGTGCATAGACCCAGCTGCCCAGAGAAGTCTCCAGCCCAGTCCGGTCCAACCCTGGATCCTTCTCTGAGGCCATCGAAAAGGGATTGACTTGGAAACCTGGAGGGTTTTTGTTTGTTTATGTTGTTTTTTATTTTTGATAATAGAGTTTTGTTTATGTAGCCATTTCCCTCATTGCCTAAAGCAGTCAGTACAGACAAATTTGAGGTGGCTCTGTCAGATTGAAACCAATGGGTACACTTTATCAGAATGACAACTTTTTGATAAGAATTAATTGATTTGATTAATTCTTCTACATGGTTCTAAATGTCCATAGGGGAAAAAAGGCAAATTAGTTGCTCTGGAGGTAACATTACTCTTTCTGAAACTGAGGCTTTAAATAAATTTATTCTCTGTTTGAATATGCTGTCTTACATGACCAAAGGACTTTGCGTATATGAGGAGTTTAAGCATCTTGAGATGAGAAGATTGATCTTGATTGGATGGGTCAATGTCATCACAAGGGTTCTTATAAGAGGAAGGCCAGTAGATCAGACTCAGAGGATTTACTACTGAAAGGTGAGGTTAGGATGATACACATTGATGATGCAGGAAGGGGACATGGACAGGCATCCTCTAGACACTAGATCAGGCAAGGAAATAGATTATTTTCCTAGAGTTCCCAGAAAGAATGCAGCTCTACAAAACACCTTAATTTCAGTCTTAAAAGACATTTTGGTCATCTGACCTACAGAACCATGGGATAATAAATTTGTGCTGTTTAAGCCACTAATTATGTTGCAATTTGTTATAGCAGCAAAATAAAACTAATACATAAAAAAAAAAGAAAAAGAAATTTATTCTATAGTTCTTTACAAAGTGACCTCTGTAGTACAGTGGACAAGTTATCTATTGGTTTGGTAGTCTCACAACTATAGCCAAATTTAGCAAGTAAAAGTACAGGACATCAGTTAAATTTGAAGTTCAAGTAAGCAACAAACAATATTTTAGTATAAGTATACTCCATGCAATATTTGGGACATGATTTTTAAAAATTAAAAAATATACATTTTTAGAGAAAAGTCTTGCTCTGTCACCCAGGCTAGAGTGCAGTGATCAAGTGATCCTCCTGCTTCAGCCCCCCGAATAGCTGGGACTACCACCATACCTGATTAATTTTTTAAAAATTAAAAACTTTTTTTTTGTTTGTAGAGACAGGTTGTGTTGTCCAGGCTGGTCTCAAACTCCTGGGCTCAAGCAATTCTCCTACCTCAGCCTCTTAAAATGCTGGGATTACAGGTGTGAGTATAGCATTTGGAATATAATTCATACGAAAAAATTACTTGATGTTTAACTGAAATTCAAATTTAACAGGAATTTCTGTATTTTATCTAGCAACCTGACATGATAAAAACAACACTGAGACTCATAAGGCTGATTTTATTTTGTTTATTTTATGTTTTATTTTTATCCATGTTATATATGCGCAAAGTTCAGGAAGTCAAACAGCTCCATATGGCTTGCTATAAAACCATGCTTCTTCTATTAATCTCTCTCTTCATTTTCCACAGTCCAAAAACAACCCTTTTCAGTTCCTCTAACTGATTTATTTTTCTGGCAAGGGAGGTTTAGCTCCATTTCTCTAAATGCCATGCTTGTATTGCGACATCTTGATTTCACAGTTTCAGACATTATCTATTGACTTCCTTCTATGGGAGATGAGAATTTTAAGTTTTGCCACCCCCTCCTCAGGCTTACTTCCCTTTCCACAGCCTCCCAATATAGTTTTATGATAATTTTGATCTGTTCAATACGCAGGGTTTAGATTATTATGACCATGTACTCCTATTCATAGCTGAACCATTTACATTTCTTTTGTGGCATAACTTTTTGTGGTTTTTTAAAAGAGTCGATAATTATCTTTCTTTGCTTAGTTTTAAAGGTACTTATCCCTAACTTGGCTCCGAACTCTCTCAGTTGTTTAAATCTCAATATATTTTTAACACATTAGGTATCCTGTCAACGCCACTTCTTGAAGAAGTCCCGCCCCCTTCTTATCGCCTCCAATTGCAATTGGTGACTCTCGTGTCCAGCTGTGCAACCTCTTCCTGGGATCCTCCATCACCATTTGGGGCATTCCCTTTGCCTCTTGTATTGAACCACCTGCTCCCTGGAGACAATCAATATCTGCTGTTTCTTGGGTCACTCTCTCATCTTGATATACGCCTTCCAAGAAGCTCACAAAACTTCTTGGGGAAGGAAGACTGGATGAGTTAGTGAAAAACACCAGTGTATGATGAGGACTGTAGCCCCCCAGGTGTTGCTACAGGGCCTTTCATCTGGCTTTGCCCACGCTGTAGTTTTTAAGACAAACTCTAGGTCTTATTTCTCTACTCTTATCGCCGCCCCCTCATCTTTCTTGTCTCCCCAGAAGCAAGTGTCAAGTCAGGAAGTCTTCATTTTTCTTGTGACGTATCAGGGCAAACAGTACTAATGGGTTAATTGATGGGAGCTCTGAACTGTGGACTGGATGCCTGCCTGCCTCGTTGGGTGGGGCACTGCGGAGGGATGCCCAGCCCTTCACTTCCTCCTCCTGAGTGGAATCTCACCTCATTACTGAATCGGTGTGTCCAAATCTTAACTGACTCCCACTGTTGCAAACAAAACTGTCTGAGCGAAGAGCCATTAAAATGTCATTAGAAGCAGCAGGCACTGGGTGCTGAAATGTATGAAACTGCCTGAGAGTGATGAGTAATGGAGGGAAGAGGACACTTGCTTTTTTATTTGTTTGTATTTTTCCTTCTTCACTAATGATTAATTAAATAAAGTGTCTAGCGAATTAGTGGTTTGCCTCTATTCTAATTGGGCATGGATTGTTGTAAAGGAAATAGATTCATTTTCTATCTCTAAATTGCAGCTTGACAGAGAATGTTTCTATTTTCTAATGGGAACTCTCAATTTTCCCTTTCATTCACTCTTCCTCCCCCAATAGAATAAACATGGTGCAGAATGAGAATCTGAGTACGTCCCACTTTTTTTTTTGAGTTGGAGTCTCACTCGGAGTGCAGTGGCCGCTCCCGGCCACCACAGCCTCAGCCTGCTAGGCTCTGGCGATCCTTCTGCCTCAGCCTTCCAAGTAGCCGGAATTACAGGCGTGCACTACTACGCCCAGCTAATTTTTGATTTATTGTAGAGATGAGGTCTCACCAAGTTGCCCAGGCGGGTCTCGAACCCGCGGGCTCAGGCAATTCACTCACCTCAACCTCCCAAGGTGCGGGATTACAGGCTGAGCCACCGAGCCCGGCTACATCCCACTTTTAATGTGCCAGAGATGTGACCCTGGCCTCACCTGGTCTTACCAGAAGTGTTGGCTGTGTTTGTCTAGTTAATAAAAGTAACATGGAGCCAGGCACAGTGGTTCATGCCTATATAATCCCAGCATTTTGGGAGGCCAAGTAGGCAGGATCGCTTGAGGGCAGGAGTTCAATAATAACAATAATAAAGTCCTAGCTACTCTGGAGGCTGAAGCAGAAGATTTCCTTGAGCTCAGGAGTTCGAGGATGCAGTGAACCACCGGCATGCCATTGCACTTCAGCCTGGGCAACAGAATGAGACCCTGTCTCTAAAAAAAAGGAAAGAAAGGTCATGGCTCCATGACTGAAGATGTTTTATGATACATGCTATCCACATAGACCGAAATTTGATCACTCTCTCTTTTTCTTTTTTAAAGATTAGAAGGAACTTTCCTTACCTAGAATTAACACGTTGGCCATAAAAGATAATAGGAATCCAAATAAATTCACTTATTCTGGACTCTCAGAGAGTTTCTGAAGCAAGGGCTAAGCCAGTCAATTTTATGGATGGAGAGACTGAGGCAGAGAATTCACATCTGGGTTGAAAAGAAACATAGATAATTTCCTCCAGAGTAACATAGTTGTAATGAAACCTGGAGTCTTGCTGATGGCTGAGATTGTGCAGCTTAGGAATCATGGTCAATGAACTTGAGATGAACAGTCATGATGAACGCTGTGCATTTCCACCTATTTAGGGGGAAATTACTGCTTATTATACCCACTTGTGTGGAATATTGCTCTGACCTAAGTAAGACAGAGGCAGAAAGTATCTACATGAAATTCATTTCTTTTATTTTAAAGGAAGTACAGTTAGGAAAGTTCTAACTGCCTTAGGTTTTTAGTAGTAAAGTCCCAAATATAAAATTAATGACTGTTGGAAAAAGTACTTTTTAGTTCTGTAGCTGGTTAGAAAAGCTGGGTCTTTTCCTTAAGACCAACTAGACAAAATGGCCAGAGATACTGTCTGAGGAAATAGAAAAGACACATTTTAAAAAAAAGAAAATAAAAGAAAAAAGAGATGAAGAGATGAATAATGAAAGACAGATGACAGCAAATGTTAGATGGCAAAGCCAAGGCATTATTTAAAATGGCAGCAAATCCAGTAAAGACCAGGAAATTGAGAATGATGGATACATAGGAAGAGATAGAGAAGCTGACAAACCACCAGCAAGTCTTGGACAAGTCTCCGCCTGGGATTGGCTTCCCCCCTCCCTGTCTTTTTCCCCTTGTGCCTTTGGTCAGGTACACCCTTCTCGCCCTACTTCAGCTGGCGGGATGACACCCATTCTTGGATGCCTATTTCCAATGCTCTCTCTTCTAGGGAATCTTCCAAAGGAGAGTTGCTGTAACATCTGATCTCGCTGTACTCTAGTTGTTCATTTGTCTGCTTTCTACCGGAAGTATGCTACCTCTGAGACTGTCTTATTCATTTTATAGCCCTAGCAGTGCCATTATGCTTGAAAAACAGTACATGTTTAGACAATTGTTGTTGAATGATTTAATAAATTACTGTTTAATTGTTGTTTAATAATAATAGCTTGCTTTTAATTGCACTTTATAATTTTCAAAGTGCATTCACACACATTATCTCACTTGCTTCTTGGAGCCTACTGTGAAATCGGCAGGGCATGTGTTAGTGTTACGAAGCACTTGGAAAGCAAATCCAGTCACTTCCTCTTAAGCTTTTAGAAAAGAGGTTTTATAGCCCAACTTATATTGATTATTGGTACAGTGAGAAAAAACTGGGAACATTGTATGCTTGATCAGAATCTCTTTTATGGGATTCTAGAAAAAATTCTAGGTCACTTCTATATTTCTTCTAACTGTCTTTAATTATGAGCAGATGGCTTTTTTTCCTGAGTCACAATCTGTGAAGCCTAGACACACATATATGGAATTATCTCTTGAGGTTGCAGGAACAATGACCTAAGACCAGAAAACAAATATATGTTCTTGTTTAGGGTGTGAGCTATGGAGAACACTAGTTTATACTCCCATTTCATTATTTGTCCCCCCAGGAGTTGTGGGGTCACATCTTAAGTCCTTCTAGACACTAGAGAAGGCTACTATTACGGTGGAAAGATCCTCAGGGTAGGTCTGAACTTTAGTGTAACTGTCATAGCTCTGGGGTATGAGAAGATGCTATAAAATGAAGATTCCAGAAAAGAGTGAAGAAAAAAAAAAAGGCATTTAAATCAGGTAATGGGCCTTTGCGCTCTGTTGTGTCTGTTTTTTTTTTTAAATCTCTCTTCTGACAATAAGTCTGATTTTCCTTTTAAGAACCACTGTTCACTCCGTGTGGTTTTGGTGAGTTAGACCCGCTGGTAAACTGGTAATTGAGGTGAACCAGTTCCAGGGACAACCATGTGACCTCAGTCTGGCCATTGAGAGCCTTCCATCTCCCTAGCCACAGTGATTGGCTCAGGGATGTGCACATGTTTCAAGATCCCCTACCAAGACTCAGTTTTGAAGCTTTGTTGGAACTGTTAGGGGACTGTCAACCCAGAGGTAGCAGGGAGTCACCACAGAGAGGTCTGTCCAAGATGAAGACAACTGAGAGGCAAGAGGAGAGAGATGGGGTTGGTCTGAATGTCCTTTATTGAGTTCCAGGTACAGTTGTACCTAATGTCAGTTCTACTTACTTAAGGAATATAAGCTAGTATAAGCTTGTATTCAGTTATATAAGGTAATACTTATGTAATAACTGATTTTTCAAATCAGTTTGGGTTGCATTTCTATGTTTTTGTTGTTATTGTTGTTCGTGTGCTTTGGCTACTCAGAATCCTGACCAAAGCATGCAACTTGGGGTGATATGGTGAGACGGTCACATGAAACAGATGAGAAAGCTTGGCTAGGAAGTTCTTCGTAGGGGGTTCTATATCTCACAGCATCTAGGTGAAAGGTAGGAAAGGAAGGGAGATTAGAATTCAAACATATCTTAAGAGGATGGTGTGGGCGTGTATAAGTGCAGAGGCAGCAGCAGGTGATACAGCCAAACAATCACATGGAAAGGTTATTTGTTGGCGCTGCAGGTGGGCACTGTGCTAAAAGGGATACGTGGGAATGGTTTGTAGGGATACGTGGGAATGGTTTGTAAAGACACGTGGTTGCCATCGTCAATTAGAAATCAGAGGCAATATATAATTGCTGTTGCTGTGTCTGTATCCAAGGAACATTTTGCTATGATAGGGTTATAAGATGTGCCTCTGCAATATGAATGTTTACCTTGTGCAAATTAGACTCCCGACTCACTTTTCTGCATCTTCCACATATGAGAGAGGAGCAGAGGAGGTGAGTTATAACGGTCAAATTTTCCTGACCAAGGATTCTTCACCTGGGATCCAAGGCTTACGTTTATGCTTTTAGAGTATCTGCGAACCCCTTGAAAATATATGCAAAAATTGCATGCATGTGCACTTAGCAAAAGGAGAGGACCCAATTCTCCAAAAAATAGGACAAAAGAGAATTGTTTGAACCTGAGGTGGAAATCTGGCCATGGTGGCCAATCAACTGCTTCTTCCTGTGATTTAAGATTTAAGAGGAAGCAACTAACTTCTTGTCGGTTTCTGAGAAAGGTTGGCGCCTAGGAGAGTAGGCTCAGGGGCTGTGAGCTGCCGTAAGGAGGAAAAGTAGACACGACACTGCCCATCTGCGGAGGCAGAGGGGCGGGGTGAGGTGGAACAGACATCAGGGGAGTGAATACATCAAAAGACGTGTGGCCCCAGAGACAGACTCTGAGAGCTGCTCTCTAAGTCGAGACAGCTTGCCGGTTCTTGGATCAGGTGCCATGTGATGCCCTGAAGTCTGACTCTGTCCCTGTCTTGCCATCTGTGAGATACTCCTGTGTCTTTCCAGTATGTTTGCTGCTTTGGAGGGGGTGTGGAGGGAGGATATAGTTAAACTAGTTGCAGTTGGTTTCAGGTATTGGCAAAATAAAACAGTCCTAAATGAAACAAGGAGTTACTGTGAAAAGACATGTCAAGATCCTTGTTGGAAGAGGAAGGGGAGCAAGGGGGGGGGACGGCTTTCATATACATTCTCTCTTTTAATCTGCAAATTCCTGCCATTTTAGAGATGAGGAAATGGAGTCTCAGATGGGTTAAAAACCTTGTTACATAGCTAAGAAGGAGAAAAATTTAATGATGTCATGGTGAAATTTGATGAATACTTTTTTTACTGTAATAACAATAACTTTCTAGTGAGTCAAATATTCATGTTACCTTCTTTGATGCAATATGAGTGCAAAGTGACAAGTGGCAACTTCACGGATCCTCCTTTCCTAGAATTCCTGGCTCGTCTCAAGAATTCCTCAATTCTCCTTTCAGTCAAAAATCATTTATCCTCTTTATTTATTTTCAAATGAATACTGTCTTTTATCAACTACATTTAATAACGATTTATTTTTTATTGTCAAAATATATTTATATGCTCATCATACAAGCATTTGAAAATACAGCAGAATGGAAATAGGAAGAAAAGCCACTGTCCCATTAGCCCAAGTTGATCACTGCTAACAGATGTATTCCTTTTAACATACCTTATTGTACATAGTGTATTTTGTTTCTTGTAATTGAGATCATACTGTGATTATAATTGTGCTCTACTAAGTTTCTAATGTCAATAGAACTTTAAGCCTTCAGGAAGCATTGACTATTACTGTTGTTGCTACTATTGTTTCTAGTACTGTTGCTGTTACTATTTTTACTAATGCTACTTCTATTATCTCAATTTGGAAACATGCCTTATATTTATAAAAGGCTTTCACTTGTATGACCTTAGCTAATCTTCATAATTCTATAAATAAGGTGAATCCTTTTTATCCTCGTTTTGAGGGAAAGAAACTGGTGCTCACAGAAACTAAATGGCTTGCTCAAGATCACGTGTATTGAGAGAATGAGCTGAGACCAGCCCCAGTGTTCTCTTTGGTAGTGCAGTGCTGTTCTCATAGAACCAGCCACTGCTTCTCTCCATTCTGTCCTCTCCTACAAACACGAGAAGAGCTGCCAAATGCCCAGTGCACCTCAGAAGTGGCTCATACTACAAGATGAAGAGTGTCGTTTTAGGTGTAGGGGGCCACATGGTGCCTTGGACCCTTCAGACATTATCTTGTACCTTCAGTCTCAAGTCTTAGTGGCTCCCTGCTAAAAGGCTTGAGGGCAATGTGGCTAATATGTTACAAGGGTCCTGATGCTCAAGAGTATCTGGTGATGTTATCTGTCCTTATCTTGGCTGTTTGTCACCCCATCATCATTGATATAAAAAATTAAATGATCTCCCTTCTATCTTGGCGGTTGCCATGAAGCTTGATTGTACATCTCTTTAGCCTGGTGAAACCAGCTGAGACAGTAGCTAGGTGAGGTGGAGCTGCCTGCGAATGCCAAGGTGGGAAGAGCTTTTCAGTGAGCCGATGGCGTGATGCTTCCTGTGAGAGGAGGGGGCATGACCATGCTGCCTGAGCCTAGCAGCATATGCCAGTGTGGAATCAGGGACAAAATGTTTAAGGAAGTGTCCAAAGAATCTTGGAATAACTGAGGAGGTGTATTTATTTGAGGAGGAGGCAGTTTTAGAAAACAAGAATGGGTTGCGATTTGAACAACCAGTGGCTCTCCTATGTTTTCTGACATGGCCCATGGTAAGAAATATATTGTGACTATGTGTGTGTGTGTATTTGTAAATAAAACAAAAGTTTCAGCAAATAATACTTTAATTAAATACTGTGGACTCTGATTATTCCATTCCAAACCAATCCATTAAGATAAACATTAGTGATGACCCGCTAAATACATTTTACTTACACTAAGCCAACAACAGGCAGAAACTCACAAAGCAAAACATGTTGAGATAAACATGAGTTCAAGTTCTGTTCCTCTATAACTTTTCCATCAGTAAAAGGGAGACGATGATGCTCTCCTCTATTTAGTAATGGAATGCCATGGATACTCACTAACTGACCTTGGTGCTTTGTTTAGTACACAGTAGGTGCTCAATACATGGTAGCTATTTTCACTATAGCCGAGGTGCTGTTAGAAGTGTGCAAGCTACATTAGAGCACCCCTAGTGGGATACAGGGCAAGAGACTTGAGACGGAGCAATCTGTGGGCCTTAATGAGGAGGAACATGACAGTCTTTTGCAAACAACCAATCAGCTAAATCTGTGTCTATTGCAGTGCATATCAAGTGTAAGACCCTGAAGCAGGATCAGGTAGGACTGAAAAAAAAAAAAGTTTTGCTTTTTTTCCCCCAGTCCCATTAACTTAGGAATTTACCTAGTTGAAGAATCAACATCAAAAAACACAAAGAGAGCCGGGCTCGGAGGCTCAGCCTGTAATCCTGTGCCTTTGGGAGGCTGAGGTGAGTGGACTGCCTGAGCCCGCGGGTTCGAGACCCGCCTGGGCAGTGAGACCTCATCTCTACAATAAATAAAAAATTAGCCAGTCGTGGTAGCGCGTGCCTGTAGTTCCAGCTACTTGGAAGGCTGAGGCGGAAGGATCGCCGGAGCCCAGCGGGTCGAGACTGCGGTGGCCAGGAGCAGCCACTGCACTCCAGTCTGGGTGACAGAGTGAGACTCTAACTCAAAAAAAAAAGTGGAAACATTGAACCACACTAAAAAAAGAACAAAACAAACAGTTTTGGCTCTGATTCCTCCACTTGATGAACTCTGATCCTCGGCAAGTCACAGAAACCTCTCTGAGTCTCAGTTTTCTCATCTATATAGGGAGGGTAATAATCTCTTCCAGAACTCTCAGAGGATGAGAGAGGTGAGTGAGATGTAAAGAAGGTGCCTTAAACAACTTTATTTTTGGTGGCAGAAAGTGGCTATAATCAGCCTGTAATTTTTCCTGGAATAGCACTGTCCTTGTAATGCCACTGTGGACATCATCCCAGAGCCTTCTTGCCATACATTGCTCTGCCCCCCTCAGTCTCACTCCTCCCTCCCAGGGCCTGGCCCACCCTTGGGAACTTCTCCTTCCTGTCCCAGGTGGTTGTCTGGTCCTGTCCCTAAGCCTGGAGAACAGACATGATCATTGCCCTTCTTAATTAAATCCCACTCAGCAGCCGGGCTCGGTGGCTCAACCTGTAATCCCGCGCCTTTGGAAGGCTGAGGTGAGTGGGGGGCCTAAGCCCGCGGGTTCGAGACCCGCCTGGGCACTTGGCGAGACCTCATCTCTACAATAAATCAAAATGAGCCGGGTGTGGTAGCGCGTGCCTGTAGTTCCAGTTACCTGGAAGGCTGAGGCGGAAGGATCGCTGGAGCCCAGCGGGTCAAGGCTGCGGTGGCTGGGAGTGTGCCACTGCACTCCAGTCTGGGCGACAGAGTGAGACTCCAACTCAAATAAATAAATAAATAAATAAATAAATAAATAAATAAATAAATCCCACTCACTGCATATGTTGGAGTTCTCCATATTTAAAGCTCTTTTCCAAGGGACAAACTATAGCGGGACCCAAAGGGGTTCTTCTCTTGTTTTGTGGGGGGATAACGGTGATGAAGAAGGTTCTGCAGAGGAGAGCCACACACTGGCCAGGCAACAGCTGACCTTCTTGGACTAAGATGTAGGGAAGGTGGGGTTTCTGATGGCTGCACTGAGATGTTGATCTGGAGGCAGTCATGGAATTCTTCACACCGAGCCATTTTTCTCCCAGGCAGATTTTTTGGGGGAGTAAGAAGCCTGACCTGGGGGGATGGCTGCTGCCCACGATCAGGGACATGGCGTGCTCTCCAAACTATATGGGAATCCAGCACACGACTTCTACTTTATTAGCACATCTAGTGACAACCCACAAAGTTAATGAGGCACTGCGGCAGATCGAGTGTGGCTACACATTCTGCACAGCAATCCCTATGAAAAAATAGAATCTATTTCTCCATTTCTTTGACTCTGGATGACCACTTGACTTGACCAACAGAGAGTGTCGGATATGGCACCGTGTGACTTTACAAGGCTTGGCCTCAAGAGGCTTTGCAGTTTCTGCTCTTGCCCTTTTGGCGTGTTGTTACCTGGAAACTGTCAAACTGTGAAGAGGGCTGGGATTAAAGGCCAAGTGGCCCAGCCAACCCAGCCACCCAGCTCAACCTAGCCCCAAGCCATCCCTTTGGCAGTATTCATCAGACCGGGCAAGATTGGCAGAAGGCTCATCAAGTCAATCCACAGGATTGTGAAAAATCGCACATCACTTAAGCCACTAAATCCGGGGCTGGTTCGTTATGTAGCAACAAATAACTGATACAGGCACATCTGTAAATTGGCAGAGACCTGTGAATCTTGGGCCTAGCTGGGAGCTGGTCCGAGAGATATAGGATGGGACATGTTCAGAACCCGGATTTAGTGGCGTAAGTGATTCATTGGGCATAACTGTGGTAAAGCATAGGCCGTGCCACAGGCCTCAGGGCAGAGGTTTTGGGAACCAAGACAGTTTTCCATCCTCACTTAGGGGAATCCTGCAGTCACTTGTGTTTTGGTCTTAGGGTCTAGCGTGCATTTTTTTGCTGCAAGTCAACATCTATGGGTCAAATTCTTTCATTGTTAAATTAGGATGATGATGGTGATCTTCCGGCTCCACTGTGATCTTGGGCAAAGCAACTTTGCTTTTTTGAGTTTCAGTTTCCTCACTGTTAAAACGAGAAGTTGGACTCATTGTTCTTCTGGGTCCCTTTAAGCAATAAGAGTTTATGTTTCTTTGATTTCTTGACAGGAACATTTTTTGGTTTATTATTAACAAACTTAAAAAAATATATCAAAATGGCAAGTGTTGCTGAAAAACTATATTACACCTCAGTTTTAAAATAATTTTATGCACTGTTGTCAGTTTAAAAGTGACATTCCAACCAATTTGAATTGTTATGCTTTAAAAAGATGCCTTTATTGTTAATGTGAACAACTAACATTCATGCATTTTTAAACTTTTTATTTTGATAATTTCAGACTTAAAAAAATAACACAAAGAATTCTTATATACCCTTCTCTCAGATTTCCTCCAAATCAACATTTGATCACACTGGCTCAATCATTTGTTCTCTCTCTATAGAAACATACACATAATTATTTTTCTGAGATGTTTGAGAGCATTGAGCTTTATATTACTTGAGTGTATAGAAATCAACACTTTCGTAAAAACATGGATTTTTTTTTTTACGTAACCACAGTGAGATTATCAAAATAATGAAATTAATATTGCAACAATTCTAGTGGAAGATCTCATTCAAAGTTTGCCAATTGCCCCAGAAAAAAAAAAACAGCCTTTTTCTGATCCATTAACACAAATTGCACTTACTTGTCTTGTCTTCTTGGTCCTTTAATTTGGAAGAGTTCTTCAGTCTTTGTTCTTCATTGCCTTGGAATTTTGCAAGACTATTGACCAATTATTGGCCAGTCATTCTGTAGTATAGTCTCCAGTTTGGGTTTGTCTGGCATTTCTTTGTGCTTAGATTTAGGTTACATGTTTTTGGCACAAATATCAAAGAAGTGATGTTTCATTCTTCTCAGGGCATATCAGGAGGCATATTATGTCAATTTTTTTTTTAATACAAGTGATGTTGATTTTGATCATGTAATTAAAATGGAGTCAGCCAGCTTTCTCCATTGTAAAGCTGATGTTTCCCCCTTTCTAATTAGTAAGTAGTTTGTGGGTAAACACTTTGAAACTATGAAAGATCCCATTTCTCATGTTTTCTCCCACTATGTTTATCACTTACGAGTGAATCTAGACTGAAACAATGACTACTGTGGTGGCTTCCAAGTGGTGATTTTCTAATTCCATCATCTCCGCTACTAGTATTAGCTGGAAGAGTCGTTCCTTTTCTCCGTCTATTTACTCATTCATGCCATTACGGATTCCTGAATTCTTTTGTTTTATTGGATATAATCTATTGCAATTTTTGTTGTTTTTGCTCAAATTGCCCCATATATGGCCACTGAGAGAGAGCCCCTTCACCCTGGCTCCTCTTTCCTTTGGGCATGTCCTCATCTTGCTTTAAACACTTCCTTAGTTTCTGCCTGTGGGCACCCCTTCATATTGAAAGATCCCAGGAGGGCCAGCTGCAGGCATCACTGGCCTGGTGAAGTGCCTAGCCAAGGTATAAATGCAGAGGATAAATTAAGACGTGAAGAAGGAGGCCTGAGAGTTGGGAGAGCTGGAAAAAGGGAGTGGCCAAAATATAAGGGCAAAAAGGACAGAAATCAGAGAAATAAGTACCAGTTGAAATGAGGGAGACAGAAATGAGTCTGAGTGTTGAAGTTTTGTTCAGGAACTGTATTGAGAGATCTGCTGGGATGGGGGAACAGGCTCAAAGCATCCGAGCTGCTCTGTGTAACTGTGTAACTGCTCTGCTGGTTTCCGGTGACTGTGACCTATTGTGCCATGTATCTGTGCACACCAGCTTGGCCAGCCTGAGCCCCTCCTGGAATAAGAAGTGCCCTTCTGGCTTCTGTCCCACCCCAGTGAGCTGGCCTATTTCCACTTGCTGTCTTCCAGGCCAGGTTGTAAGTAACAGACTCTGCTTGACTGAATTCTGAGCACTGCAGTCCTCCCCATGATCAGGACTCCCTCCTTGTTGACTTTGCAGATAAGGAGACAGAAACATGTAGAGGTCATATGACTTGCTCAGGATCACCAGCTGGTTTTGACACAGGGTCAACTTTTTCATTATATACAGGAGGCACAGTGCGTAGGGGCCATAGCACTTTCAGAGGGCCGCAAAAATGTTTTCATTTTCATTTATTTAAAATCAGAAGGATTCCTCAAAGTAAACTCAATAAATAAATACATCAAAAGGAAAAAAGAATATGATAATAAGGAATATGTAATAACGAGTCCAGCTTGGATTATATTCATTTTTATACCAGCTCAGGTGGAAAATATGTAATTGATAATATTTCGAATGGAGAAAGAGACCCATAAAGGCAAAAGTGCTCAGGGCCCCTGAAAGTCATTGTGTGTCCCTGTTGTGACAGAGCTGGGACTAGAAGATTTTCCATTCAGCTCAGTGTTCCTTTGGCCTATATCAGGCGAGTGTCTAGACATTAAATCTTGAGTCTTTAAAACCAAGACTCTGAGGGCAGTGTCCATCAGAGCCACACGTGAAACTGCCTTAAGGGGCCCAGGGGAGCCAAAGAAGAGAGGAGGCGTCCCCTCCCCTGGCTGAGCTAGTTCCTATTCCGTCTGATTTTTTGAAGAGCCTGAGGGCGCAGGTAAAGAGTGCCCTGTAGGAAGAAAGGATGGGTTACCCCAGAGGCAGTGTGGTTCCAGCATACGCTTTGAATGTGTATTGACCCTATATTGGTCAGGTCTTAATCAGCCCTGTTGGGGGGTGCAGAGCGTGAGGTAATTATAAATGTGACTTCCCTTGGCTTAATGCCATCACCCTCCATGTCCTTTGGTTGAGTTCTGGCTCTTTGAATCAGTGTATCTGTGTGACAAAGTGAACCTGAGACACAAACCTGGAGGGGGCCTGCACGTTCAGCTACTTACTCTTACTGCTATTAACCTTTGGAAGATGTTTAATCTGATTAGACGAAGTAAAGTGGGCAATGTCGTAAGCACTCGTCACACACAGCAGGTGAAGTTTAGCTCTTTTCCTCCTCCTGTGTACTTGTCTCAGCCTGCAAACGGGGGTCTCTGTCTTCCTCTCTCTCTCTCTCTCTCTCTCTTCCCATCTCCCTCTTTGGTTGTTGCCTGAAACTATCTGCACTGAAGTTCTCATTGCTTTGTGTTATACCCATGACAAGTGGAATTTGAGAACACTCTACTGGATTCATTTTAGATTATAAATAGAATACTGAATTTTTTTCAAGTCAGTTGCATTTGCCACAATAGTTTGTTACCGAAATGTGCAGTCCTGAACATAACAGGACATGACGATCGGAAATGTAGCCTGAAGAATAAGTAATTATTTGCCTCAAAGAACCAAAATAACCATATCAGGTAGATACTGGGGGACTTTGTCAGGTCTTAATCAACCCTGTTGGACAGAGGAGAGCGTGAGAAAGTTATAAATGTGATTTCACTTGGCTTGATGTCGTGGCCCTCCATGTCCTTTGGTTGAGTGTTGGCTCTTTGAGTCAGTAAATTTGTGTGACAAAGTGAACCCGAAATGAGACACAAACCTGGAGGGGGTCTGTCTACCTTCCCTGGTGCCCTACTATGTAGGACATGGTGGCTGGCTTGGGCCAGCCTCTGTAGGGACTCAGTGAAGAAATGCTATCCTCCATGTTCCTTCAGGGTCAGCCCGAATGACAGGGTGGTGATGTTTCTGATTCATGGGAGATGGGAGGATAACTTTCTGTGACTTCACACAAAGGCAGGAGTGAGAGGCCATCGTCACAGGTGTTCCTCGAAAGAAGTGTGGCGCCTCTTTTCAAGGTGGCATCTTCCTGGTCAGGAGATATAAAACCCAATCTTGTATGAAAAAGATCAGTTCTGCTGCTTCACACCACTCCTCCATCTGGGGAAACAACCTGGATGAAAGGAGGAGCAGAATGCAGGCAGGGAGCCCCTGGCTGGGTCTGCAGCCCTCATACTCCAGTGGCTGGCTCGTCTTCCACTCAGGAGGGAGCTGGGAACACATCGGAGGAGGATTTGAATGGCTTTTTTCTCAGTCTAAATTTAGCTTCTAAGTTACAGGGTGACCTGATCTTTCCACCTATAAAATGAAGTTTGGTCAGGTTAACTGAGAAATAGAGAATAATCCACAAGGGAGGTTGCAACCTCCCTGTCCCCCTTGACCGTATTCCTGAAACCTGTTCCAGATCTGTTTTGCCCCTCATCAAAGCAGATGCAAACCTGGCTACCTTACTGATAAAAAAAACAAACAAACAAAGGCTACTCACTTCATGTACTGAGTGAACACATTCATTTTCATAAAGATTTAAGGGCCCAGGCTAAGGTATCCCAGAGCATACATTCCCTCCTCCATCTGTAGGCCTCCCTCAGAGAAGGTAAGATCTATGCTTCACCCTGCAGGGGATGATTTTACAACTTCTTAGTCTCTGGCTATCAACCAAAATCAATGCTATTCAGAGTCTCTGCTCCTATTCAGAGCCTACATACCAAGGTTTCCCTTCCTAAAAAGCACATGGGGTTCTCCTTCTCTGTTCAGATATCAACCACTTTGAGCTTCACTGTAGCTTCTCTCTTTGACTTTGCTCAGTAGGAGACTTCTTGTGCAAGGTCAAATCAAATATCACATGGCAGAAACAAACCTCACTGGGGGAGTTAATCACTATGCATTTCAAATCCAAATACAGAGGGTGTGTAACAATCCCATGTCAAGATGATGTGCTGTGCTTATTTGGATTGGATCACTCCAAGTGATCTTTGGATTTAATGCAATCTCTATCAAAACTCTAGAGGCATTTTTTTTTAACAGAAAAAAACCCTACAGTTTCTACATAATATTGCATAGCCTTAAAAAAGAAGGAAAATGTAGATTCCAGGGACTGCCTGCTTGGAATCACTGTGATTGGGGCTTGGGAATATGCACTTTTAACAAGTTTCCCCTAGTTGAGTTTTAAGTGTATGCATAAAACTGTGAGCTCCTAACTCTGTGGCAGGAACAGTGCTTTACATGTGTTATCCTTCTTAATATGAATAAAGAAGGCGAGATATGGAAGACAAAGCAGTGGGCTGATGTTCAGATCAACAGCAGCCTGATGCTCAGTGCCACATTCTCTACCACTACATTTTTAGTGATAAAAGGACTCAAATTTGTAGTCCTCTCATTTAAAAAAATCATGGAGCAGAGACCCAGAGAATATCCTGTAACAACTGTCCAGAGTCTCATGAATGTTAATAGACAAGTTAAAACCAGAACATAGGCTCTAACTACAGGCTCACCCCTCTGTCCTGTGGGGCTGTCATTCCCTCATAACTGCCTGGCTCTCTGCCTAGGTCACTGTGACACTTCCCCTTCCCTCTCATTCCAACCTCATCTGCTCTCTTGGGTGACACACTCATTTTTCTCCCAGAGTAAGGCATTTCTCCAAGGTCCTTCTACAGAATGGCCTTATTACTGGAGTCAGAGTCACCTCAGCAGTCATTTGAAATTCCTGGAAACTGGCAAGTATCTCAACTCCAAGACAGCACCATATACCTTTTCTTTCAACCCTTGAAATTGAGGTTAGGGATGGTCACCTTCATTTTCACAACCATGATTTTTATTTAGATGTGAGTCTCTGGAAGGATGAACTGAGTCATGGTAATTTATTTAAAAATCGAAACCAAATGCTCTTCCACTCAGTATGTGTGATTTGCATTACTTTGAACCAATATGAATATGCAGAGCCTACAGTGTGTCTTTAAATTTCCCTTAATATTGAATCCCTACATTGCATATAAAGTTTGTCCTTAGATCCCATTAGTCCTGGGCCCCTTTCCAATTCCCTTTTCCTTGCTTTTTCCTGCCCATCAGACACTGTGTTCAGAGGCTACCAGGTAAGTCTACTCAGCATCATGAGGTGAAGGGCTACTTGGGCTTCTTGAGAAAAGGGATATGATGGTCAATTTTATGTGTCAGTTTGGTTAGGCATCGATGGCCAGATATTTGATCAAACATTATTTTGTATGTCTCTGTGAGGGTGTTTTGGGATGAGATTAACATTAAAATCAGTAGATTTTGAGCAAAACTGATGGCCCTCTCTAATATGTCTGGGCCTCATCAATCAGTTGAAGGCTTAAAACCACCAAAACAAAAGGCTGGGCTTGGTGGCTCAGCCTGTAATCCTGCGCTTTGGGGGGCCGAGGTGAGTGGATTGCCTGAGTCCGCGGGTTTGAGACCCACCTGGGCAACTTGGCAAGACCTCATCTCTACAATAAAGGAAAAATTAGCCAGGCATGGTAGTGCACGCCTGTAGTTCCAGTTACTTGGAAGGCTGAGGCGGAAGGATCGCCAGAGCCCAGCAGGTCGAGGCTGCGGTGGCCGGGAGCATGCCACTGCACTCCAGTCTGGGCGACAGAATGAGACTTCAACTCAAAAACAACAACAACAACAAAAGACTGATCTCCTTTGAGCAAGAGAGCATTCTCAAACTGCATCTGCTTCCTGAATTTCCACCTGGCAGACTCCTCCATCAGATTTTGAACTCGCCAGCCTCCACAGTTGCGTGAGACAATTCTTTGTAATAAATCTCTTTCTCTTCCTCTCTCTCTCTCTCAACACACACACACACACACACACACACACACACACACACACACACACACACACACACATCCTAAAGAGGACAAGTGTCTTTCCACTGCTGTCTTCTCCCAAATTACGGGAATTGGAACTGGGAGGGTCCTTGGACTTTTTTGTCCTTTGTACATAAAGTCAGAAAAGCATTGTTAAACTCTTGGCTGCTTCCTAAGTAGCTCAACTTTCCCCAGGCCTCAAGTTTCCAGGAAGAAGATTAGCATGAAAAACAAGATTCCCCTGATCTGTGTCCCAAGCAGTGCAAGGAGAGACCCTCAACTCTAATTTAAAACCTTGCCAGTTATTCCTAGAGGCTCCTGGGGGGTCTCTTAGGAGGACCCCCAAAAGTCATCTCATTACCTCTCATCCCTCATTAGCCATGAGACTTGTATCCCACAGCTACCACTCAGAGCAGGACCCGCCCACAGGAAGAATGCAGTGTCTCCCAAGGCTCACCAAGCTGCCTCATGAGGAGAGGTGTCTCTGCTGCCCTACAGTTTTCACTGACCAAACACAGAAGCATGCAATCAGAGCAGCAGACCTAGCAGCAGACAAGTTGGGAGCTTCTCCCGGGAAGATCTGCTGGAATGAGCTGAACACTGGCAGTGAGGGCCGTGGAGTGAATGCAGAGAGGGAGCCTGAAGCAGACTCCCAAGGAAGCAGCGGGGAGAGCCCACCCCGAACCTGGACTGGGCTCCAGAGCCTTGCCACCAGATCCTGAGACCCAGAGACTAGTAACTACTGGGGAGGGAGCTATTGGCCCCAGTAGTTGCAGGAACAGTAACTGAGAAACTGAGCAGACTCCCTAATGCCAGGGCAAAGAAGTGCTCCAGGGTGGCCTCTGTGGAACAGCAGAACTACATCCTGAGATTAGGCACTAGTCTCTGCATTGCATTGGGGCTGATTTTGTGACCTCAGAGAACATTGCCTTCAGTGCACAAGCTCTGGCAGTTAACGGCAGATGTGGACCCTAGATGATCCACCCTCCACCCTGAACAAGCTGCTGAACAATAGATACAGGCAGTGGACCTGACTAAGAAGGAGGCTGGTGGTGGTATTGATTTGTTTGTTTGATTATCTTGTTTGGTTGCTTTGTTTGTTGGTTGGTTTTCTCTTTTCTTTCCTTCTTTTGTTTCTCTTGCTTTGTTCTTTGTTTTGTGTGTTTTTCTTTTTCTATTTTTCTTTCTTCTTTTCCTTTATCCTTCTTTCCCTTTTTTCTCTCATTCTTGCTTTTTTTCCCTCTTATACCCTGTCTTGGACTATGCAAGCATACCCACCATAAAGTCATATTGTGCAGAGACAGAGAGTGAGTCCTAGCTGGCCCATTTACCAGATAGCAAACATTATTATCTGCCAATAGGTTCTGAATTCTTACAGTACCCCTTCCCCTAGTAAGTGCTCAAAACTGTAAAGAGCACAATGCTCCACCTCCAGCCCTACTTCATAATTGAACAAACCTGGAGCACTGGCTCAAGGAAGGACATAAGGTAGAGCAAATATCAGAAGTGACTGCTTCTCCATTTTCCACTAAGCAACAGAATTAGGCAAAAGATAAGAGAACTGCTACAAATGAAGAAAAACCAATGAAGAACTGCTGGTAACCATTACAGCTCCAGTCAGTGCTAGAAAGAACAGCCCTGAGGTACAAACAATGGCTATCTCTGAGAATGAAAGTACCCAGAAGGTACTTATGGAGATCAGATAATCGTTGGATAGAATGAATAAAAATCTGGAAATGCAAGGACTAAAACTAAATGAAATTGCAACAGAACTGAACAAACTCAAGAAAGTGTACTTAGAGATAACAGAAATAAAGAACAACATCTAAGAAATAAACAACAAACTGACAAGTATGAGAAGCAGAATTGACCAAGCAGAAGAAAGAATCTCAGAGCTGGAAGACCAAAATATGGAATTGACACAATCTATTAAAGATATAGGGAAAAAAAAAAACCAAACTTAAGAAGAAAGAAGAAATTCTCCAAGAGATGTGTGATTTCATAAAAACAAACCTTCATCCAATTTGAATACCTGAAGTAGAAAGAGAAACAGAAAATACCATGGAACAAACATTCCATGTGGCAATTCAAGAAAACTTCCCTTATCTGCCCAGAGAGACAACTATACAAGCACAAGGTATTCAGAGAACTCCTGCCAAGACATCTTATGAGAAGACCAACCCCTAGACAAATAGTAATTTGCCTACCCAAAGTAGGTATAAAAGAAAAAATTATAAAGGCAGCAAGGAAAAAAGGTCAGGCTATCTACCAGAGGAGGCCAATCAGAATTACTGCAGACTTATCTGCAGAAATACTACTGGTCAGAAGGAATTGGATCCCAATCTTTAATGTTCTCAAAGATAAACAATTTCAACCAATAATTTTCTACTCAGTCAAGTTAAGCTTCATTAGTGATGGAGAATTAAAATCCTTCCCAGATAGCCAATCCCTAAAGAATATGCTGCTTTGAGACCAGCTCTGCAGGAAATGCTTTAAAAGGTGCTGTGCAGAGAAGAAAAAAGAAACAAAAGAAAGACCATATACTTCACAAGTTCACAAACAAACACAGAAGCAGCAGAACATACAGCATATGGGCAAAAATGAAAACACACACATATATGAATACAAAAGCTAAACAAAAACCAGCCCTATAAGAGCATTATGGCAGGGACACACTATCACATTTCAATAATCAGCTTGAATATGAATGGACTAAATGCACCACTGAAAAGGCATAGAGTGAAAAATGGATTAAAAAACATGACCCAATAATTTGTTGTCTTCAGAAAACACAAAGAAACCCACAGACTCAAAGTTAGAGGATGGAAAACAAATTTCCAGGCAAATGGATCACAAAAGAAGGTGGGAGTCGTGATCTTAATATCAGACAAAACAACATTTAAGCTATCTAAAATTATAAAAGATACTGAAGGACACTACATAATAATAAAAAATTCAATCCATCAACAAGAAATATTCATCCTAAACATATGTACACCCAACACAGGAGCACCAGCTTTTATAAAGCAGCTACTAAGTAAACTAAAAAAAGATATTGACTCTAACACTATCGTAACTGGAGATTTAAATATCCGACTAACAACCATAGATAGATCATCAAGGCAAAAAATCAACAAAGAGTTCTGGAACCTCAACTTGACACTTGACCAAATGAACTTAGTAGATATTTACAGAACATTCCACCCAACAAACACAGAGTCTACATTCTACTCATCACCACAAGGGCTATACTCCAAGATTAACCACATCCTCAGTCACAAATCAAGCATAAATAAATTTCATAAGATTAAAATACTGCCACACACCTTCTCAGACCATAGTGGAATACTTCCAGACTTCACACTTTATTATAAGGCTATAATAATCAAAACAACCTGGTATTGGTACAAGAACAGGCATATAGACCAGTGGAACTGGATAGAGATTCTGGAAGCAAAACCTCAATTTCTCAACCAACTCATCTTTGACAAAGCTTCCCACAACAACTAGGGAGAGGACAACTTATACAGTAAATGGTGGTGGGAAAACTGGCTGACCATGAGCAGAAGAAAGAAAAAGGACCCCTACCTATCACCATACACAAAAATCAACTCCAAATGAATCAAAGACCTAAACACAAAACCTCAAATATTAAGAATCTTAGAAAACACAGGAGATACCCTTACAGAAGTCAGAATGGACAACCAATTCCTGATCAAAACCCCAAAAGCCTATGCCATGAGAGATAAAATTGACAAGTGGGACCTTACCAAACTGAAAAGCTTCTGCCAAGCAAAAGAAACCACCAAGAGAGCGGAGAGATAGCCCACAGAATGGGAAAAATATTTGCCAACTGCATATCTGACAAAGGCCTAAAATTCAGGATCTACAAGGAACTCAAACATGCCAAAAGGAAAAAAACAAACAGCACCATTAAAAAGTGGGCCAAAGACATGAAGAGACATGTCTCAAAAAAAAATAAATGAGCAGCCAACAGACACATGAAAAAAAGCTCAGCCTCATTATTCATCAGAAAAATGCAAATCAAAACATTGAGATACCACTCAATTCCATTAGCAATGGCCATCATTAATGAAACAAAAGACAACAGATCCTCTGGAGAGGATGTGGAGAAAAAGGAACGCTTTTACCCTGTTGGTGGGAATATAAACTAGTTCAATCTCTATGGAAAACAGTATGGAGAGTCCTAAAAGAACTAGAAATTGACCTTCCATACGGCTCAGCAATCCCCATTCTGGGAATACCCAGAGGAACTTAAATCACTCTACAAAAAAGATACCTGCACACGCATGTTTATTGCAGCACTATTTACAATAGTAAAAGTATGGAACCAACCATGCTGTCCATCAAAACTGGACTAGGTAAAAAAAAAAAATGTGATACATATACAATGGAATATTACACAGTCATAAAGAAGAACAAAATTATGGACTTTGCAACAATTTGGATGCATTTAGAGTCTTAATACTCAGTGATTTATCACAGAAACAAAGAACTGAGTACCACATGTTCTCACTCATAAAAAGACCCTGAACATTTACCATAATGCTATAAGAAAGGGATTGGCAGTAGCCGGAAACTGCTGGGGAGTGGGAGGGAGCACCTAATATTAATAAGGGTACCTGATCTTAAACCAGGCAAAGTGGGGACCAAAGGGATGCCCAACTTTACCTGTATTATGGCACTTGTATACTTAATCCTGAATTGTACCCCACATCTTTATTTTAAAAAATTTTTCACATCCTATTTTATTTTAGATGCAGGGGGTAAACATGTGTATTTGTTATATGGAAATATTGTATAGTGGTGGGGATTGGGTCTCAGGTGAACATCATGCCCCATAGGAAGTTTCTGAACCCTAGTGCCCCTCACCCTACCCCACCCCACTTATTAGTGTCCCCAGTGTCTATTATTTCCATCCTTGTGACTGTTTAGCCACCACATATGAGTGAGAACATGTGTACTCCACATCTTTAAAATAATAATTTTTTAAAAAAAGAATTAGCAGTACTTCAACACAAAAGTTAAAAAAAAGAACAATAATCATTTCTTTTGCTTATGGGTTTGGGGTTTGGCTGGACTCAGCTGTGCACATTTCGCAGACAGATGGTGGTGTCTCCCTTCATGTGTCTGGAGCTCCTCAAGAATCTCTCTTTCTGTCTCTGTCACTTTCTCTGTAATCTCTCACTATAGTCTCCCCACATGGTGGCTTCAGGGTGGCTAAACCTTTTCACATGCCAATTGGACTGAAGGCTCCCAGAACAAATGTCCCAGGAGACCAGCAGAAGCTGCAGGACCTTTCCTGAACTAGCATTGGAAGTGACAGTGTCACTCTGTGGCATCTTATTTGTTAAGGTAGTCACGAAGTTCTGCCCAGACTCAAAGGAAGTGGTCATAGACTTCACCACTTGATGACAAGAGGGTCAAAGAACTTGCAGACATGTTTTAAAACCTCCACAGTTGTGGCAGGGTACGTGATAACCAAATAGTGGGACCATGGACTCTTGGCATTCCAATGATGTTTCTAGGTTAAACACCAAAATATAAATTTACAATTTTAACGCCTTTGTACATTAGTCATAAGAATGAATCTTACCAGATAATATTCAGAGCCTTCATTAGACTTAAAATTGGCAAGACTTCCAGTGTCAAGACTCGGGCCTTGGTGGGATCATTAACTCAGACATAAGGAAGAAACACAACTTCCATTGGGCTGGGTGGCTCAGCCTATAATCCCGCGCTTTGGGAGGCTGAGGTGAGTGGATTGCCTGAGTCCATGGGTTCGAGACCCGCCTGGGCAACTTGGTGAGATCTCATCTTTACAATAAATCAAAAATTAGCCGGGTGTGGTAGCACACGCCTGTAGTTCCAGCTACTTGGAAGGCTAAAACACAACTTCCCTTTTAGCATGTTGCCATGCCTGGGAAATGGGGTATTTCCCATCTTATGAACTTAGTTATTTTTTGTTGCTTTTTTTTACTTAAGTGAGGAGTATCCCAAAGCATTCAAAATTTCTGCACAAATAAGTAAACTGGTACCCACAGGTCTGGAGAAACCTTTGAAAACACACGTTAGATGTGTAATGTTACACAGAAAGATTAGGATGGACACACCATTTCTGGGCTTGGTTCACTAGAGTGTTGAAGCATTTTGCCAGCAGACAGTGGGTGAACAGAAAGAAGACACTGCCTTTTTCGTCTACTGATTAGCTAACTACTACAGTAAACCCTCAGTTGTCCTGGGTGTACGTTGAGTATTGAAATGTGTCAGGAGACTGCGTTCCAGCTCCAGTGGACACAATTAAATCTTTGGTGTGCCCATTATGCTGGGGACCATTTCCACTCCTCTCTGTCACATACTGGGTCTTAGCCTATATGGAGGTTGTAAGGAGAGTCTTTGACTCATTGAGATTGCCCTGAAGGAATGATCTGGATAAAGGGGTGTCTGATTAACTTCGCAGCAACTTGGATGGATTTAGAGTCTATCATACTTAGTGATCCATCACAGAAACAAAGAACTGAGTACCACATGCTCTCATTCATAAGCAGACCATGAACATTTATCCTAATACTATAAGAAAGGGATTGCCAGTAGCAGGAAACTGCCGGGCAAGGGAGTGAGGGATGGGGGGGGAGGGGCAAAACATCAATAAGGGTACCTGATCCCAAACCTGGCAAAAGGGGACCAAAGGGAAGCCCAAACTTCACCTGTACGATGACCACTTAGGTACCTAATCCTGAATTGTATCCTGCATCTTTAAAATAAAATAATAAACCGGGCTCGGTGGCTCAGCCTGTAATCCCACGCCTTTGGGAGGCTGAGGTGAGT
>NW_007248888.1:288590-369867 GCF_000164805.1 Carlito syrichta
GGAGCAGCCACTGCACTCCAGTCTGGGCGACAGAGTGAGACTCCAACTCAAAAATAATAATAATAATAATAATAGAATAATAAAATAAAATTAAAAAGTACCATTGAGCACCTTCCATGTGAGTGGGCAAGAGAAGGCTGGAGGAACAATGTAGGCCTGGTTCTGCCTTCAGAACTGTCAGTCATCAAGTTTGGGGAAGACCATTAATAAACTACTAAATCTATCAATAAACAAGATTATTTCAGATAGTGATGTTGTGGTGTAGTGAGAGTAAAAGAGGGATGGTAAGTGTTGGGAAAGTTATTTTAGAGTTTTCTGGGAAGGGAGGTGGAGACTCCTGAGCTGAGGTGGAGACTCCTGAGCTGAGACCTGAAGAATTAGAAGGAGGCTGGCCTGTTGCAACCTGGGAGAAGGGCCTTCCTCCACAAGGAGCAGCAAGCATGAAGGCCCAGGGATGGGATAGAGGGTGATTAGGAAGCCTGTGGCACAGGAGCATGCTGAGCATAGGAGAGAGGCTGGAGGTAAGGCTGGAGACCTGGAGATCAAGCTGGGCTTGACAAGGAGTCTGACGTTTATTCTAAGAGGAATTGAGAGACACTGAAAGGTCAGAAGCTGTCGAATTCATGATTGTGTTTAGCTTGGAGAAGAGGAGACCAAGTGTGAAGCTGAATACCCATTTTGAAAAGGCACTTTGGGTCATGTTAACTCTTCTGTATCATTTTGTCTCCCCAGTTGAACAGACCTCATGATGGCAATATTTAGAGATCTCAGATGGGTATCACGTGTACTTACAATTTCAATTCACATCATGATTTTAAACATACTAAATGTAAAATAAAACTTTAAGCTCTGTATAATTCAAGCACATAGAACCATGTGGCAGTTACTGGTTGATACTGATGACACTTAAGAACGGTGCCATCACAAGAATTGTCCAGGAAAAGGGCTGGATACCTTGGGAAATAAAGAGTTCCCAGTGCTAAGAGTATTGAAGCTGAGTTTGGGGCATTCTTTATTAGCGATGCTGCAGCAGTGACTTGCAAACCCTTATAGTGTAGTGTAATGCTAGTACTGTTCCACTATGAACTCTAATGGCCTTCTTCCAGGCTTGGGAAGCCACCAAACACTTGCCTGGTGGGCTATGGGGTGACTCAGCATCTTTAGTCGTGAACTGAGAGGTGGTAGTCTACTGCTAATTATCTCCCGGTGGCCTGATCTCGCGGGACTGGGTGCAGTCTGCTTTGGGATTGTGTCACTCATCCAGCATCTTAGACTCCGAGCCCGAGTTTCTGTACTAGAGACTCAGTGATGTTGAAAAACTATGTAAATGGAGGCCATTTACTTTTCTTTGGAAGATCCTGATCCCCAAAGAAATCCAATCAAGGAATTCTTTTGTCCACTCCACAATACCAGAAATCACAGGTCCTAATTCGTCCCACATTAATCCTTGGCCATATGAGTAGAATTCCTGGATCAGACATGAACACAGTTAGACACTGACTCCATTCACTGAGAATGCCTAGGAGCAGAGCATTAGCTGGAGACTTGTCAAGAGGCCGCAGTTTTGGTCGGGAGGGAAGGCCCAGGAAAGGCTTCCCATTTGAAATACCGAGAGCTCCCCTGATACAGATGAACCAGGTGTGTGGTTGAATGTGGCAGGGTCAGTGAGTGGACTGCTTTACTTGCTAACTGAATAATAATGTTGGGTCATAAAATCTTGTATCATTGCTTCCTAACCCACATAGTTTAAATGTTACCGGTGAAGTCTTTATTCCACCTTCAGCACCACAGGGATTTCTTTTTGGGGTAGAATAACTTAATAGAGATAAGTTTTTCACCCAAGGCTTTTGACTTAGCCTCCCTGATCGAAAGGTGGTATTGACTTCAGGATTTTCTTGCCTCCTAGAATATGAAATCAGTATTCTGAGGGAATATGTCCTTTTTTGGTTAAGATTATGATGACTTGCAGTACTTGAGAAAAACTGTTAAATTGGACTCTTTACTTCTCAATTTCTTCTAGAATGCTCTCCAGGTAAAATATGTAAGTTTAGAAGGAAATGAGTTTAAAAGCGTTCATCTGTATTCTGAGATACAGTTATGAGTTTGTAGAAACTCATCATATCTTGGGAAAGAGGTCAGTATTCCTTGGAAAACTACCAGAACCTCTCTTGGGAATGCATAGAAGGAAGTGCTGATTAAGTTCAATTAAATGCTATCTATTGTTGAATCTACAGCATTAAATGATCATCCAAGGCACATTGAACAAATCATTCAATTCACTGGCTAGAGCAGGCACCGAGCTGTGCTCTAGGCAGTTATTAAGCAAGGGTGCATGTCAGAAGCACTCACCAATGCAACCTTTTGATAATACACATGTCCCAGTCTAGGACATTTGTAACACTCTTTATTTTGAATTAATTTTAGACTTAGAAAAAGATCGCAAAAACAACATACATAGTTTTTGTATATTGTTCACCCAGCTTTCCCCAAGTAGGTCCTCCTTGCACACTATTGAAACCAGGAGACTAATATTGGCACAATACTATTACTCAATCTATAGACCTTATTTAAGTTTTGCAAATTGGCCTACAAATGTCCTTTTTTTGGTCTAAGATTCTACATTGCACTAAGTGGTTATGTCTCTTTAGTTTCCTGCAATCTATATCCCAAGATATTCTTATGTAGAAGGTTTGGGACAGATTTCAGGGCAGTCTATTTTCCAAATGCTTTACGTGTCCCCCGTAGGGAATCTATGCTCTGGTATATAAATATAAATAATATTAAAATTATTAATTAAATTAATTTAAATTAAAAATAAATGAATAAAATTATTGATTAATTAAAATGACGAAAAGCAGGCATGAGAAATAGACATGAAGAGGCCTTGAAGGTCATGCCAGGAAGCTTGGGTTGTACCCTGCCAGGGAGAGATCTGAAGCAGAGGAGTCTTATAAAGATTATTCTGTCAGCAGGATGGAAAATAGAGCTGAGAGGTAGGTCTGATTAATTAAAGTAATATTAATTTAAAAATAATTAATATTATTAAAAAATAAAAGTATTTTTATGTGCCAGATACTGTTTGTATGAATGCATTTTCCATCCATTTAATTCTCACAATAATCCTTGAAGTTAGGTTTTACATCTCTCAGAAGAGGAAACAGAAAAGAGAGCTTAAGTCGCTTGTCCAAGGTTACACACTTGTAAATGTTGGAACTGGGATTTGAACTCAACCCATTTGGCTCCAGAAGGCATGAAAGATCTTAACTACCGTATTATACTTCTTCTGGTGGTAAATAGTCTTTCTTAGATTGCAAACCTCAAAGCTTTATAGTGTGAAGGACAAGATATGAAACAAATAATTATAGCCTTGCTGTAACATAATTATATTCACAGAGGAGGAAGTCATATTTCTGCCCTAGAGAAACTCCTGATTCTCCTCAACTTATGATGGAGTTGCAGACCCATAAATTCATCGTAAGTTGAAAACATCACAAGTCAAAAGTTTACTTATTACACCTAATCTACTAAACATCATAACTTAACCTAACCTACTCTAAATGTGCTCAGAACACTTACCTTAGCCTGTACCTGCACAAAATCATCTATCACAAAACCTATTTTATAGTAGAGTATTGCGTATCTCATGTAGTTTATTGGATACCATACTGAAAGTGAAAAGGAGAAGGATTATATGAGTACTCGAAGTATGGTTTCTACCAAACATGTATTACTTTTGCACAATAAGAAAGTCAAAAAATCCTAAGTTGAACTACTAGAAGTTGGGGACTATCCATAGTAAGAGCTTCCCAAAGCCGATAACAACTCAGCTCGTCAACTTCAAATGAAATGTTTGCCTCATCAGGAAATAAGGGCAAGGGGAGAAGGTGCTCCCAAGAGGAAAGAGCAACAGGAAGGGGCAGAAGAGAGGGAAAGCGGGCTGCAACACAGGCTGAGTGATGGGAGCACAGCCAACAAGGTAGTCTTTGGTTCGTTAGAAGGAAGGGTCCATTGTAGGAAAACTGGGAGGTAAAGCTAGAAAGGTCAGGGTGAGACTAGGGAAGACTCTCAAATGCCGATTAATGTGCTTGGACTTTCGATCATTCTAACCTGTATTCTCCACAAAGCTATCCACGAGCAGGACCCGGGGTGGCAGGAGAATTATAAGGAATGAGGCCAGAAAAGCAGGCATGAGAAATAGGCACGAAGAGGCCTTGAAGGTCATGCCAAGGAACTTGGGCTGTATTCTGCAAGGGAGAGATCTGAAGCAGAGGAGTTTTGTAAAGATTATTCTGTCAGCAGGATGGAAAATAGAGCTGAGAGATAGGTCTGATGAACCTTATTTGCTGGGTTACATGCCTCCATGTGAGCGATAGATCGTAGTGCCGGAGGAGGCCAGAAATGGAAAACACTCACTCTGAAATGGAAACTCACTGCAGTTGTGTGTTGTCTGTGGGGAGGAGAAGGGAGAGGGAATTAACTTTATGTGAAACCAAAACAAGGAATATGACTACCTCATAGGAACCTGGTGGTGAGTGCCTTAGCTTTCTTGTAAGGTGAGTGTTAGTTCTCTCACGTGGTGTCCTAGTTTGGGTTTCCTCAGAAGTAGATGCAGAGACAAAGACTCCATAGCAAGTGGTTTATTAGAGAGGGGTGGAAGGCACCAGGAGGGAAGGTGGGTCATGGGACAGGGAAGAGAATGCAGCCCATAGATGGGATGATGCGTCATCCCTCTAACTACCTCTGTGGCTCTCTGGAGCTTACTTCCAAGGGGGAATGTTGGGTAATTATATAAAACACATTTCTCATGTTTATCTCACCTGAGGGGTGAGGGACTTGGTATATGTGTGCATCAATTCCTGTCAGTCATTGGTTGAGGGCTGCTCCAGGGGTATATTAATTCACTGCTCCTGCCCCAGCTCCCTCAGGCTACAGAGAAAGCCCTCAGGCAGAGAGATGCATATGCTTGCCCTTGGATGTTGGTGGAAGTCCATCAAAATGGCAGAGTCCTAAAGAAATGGAGGGGGACTTTGGCAGGGTCAGCCAAATGTGCCATGCTGAATAAAATAAGATTTACAAACAAGTAGCTAAGAAATATTGAGAAATGATACATGAAAATGATGTATTTTGATCATTCTGACTCGTAAAAGTTTACCTTGTTAGTCACAGATTGTAATAAAATTATATAAAGGGCTGGTTTGCACAGTAGTACCTACAAAAATCTTTCACGGTAACTCTAAGGCCCGAACAAAGAAGAAGGAAGACTCTGAGAGACATGATACAGTAAGAATCACTAGAATGGGACAAACTGGCGTATCCAGAGAGAACGTTGGAGAAGGTCTTGTGAAGGACATGGACATTAACCCAGGATCTAGAATGGTTAGGTTTCTAAGAGACAAAGGTGAAATCCAGGCTGCAATACAGGCCAAGTGATGGGAGTGAGGCCAACAAGACAGTCTTTGGTTTGTTAGAAGAAAAGGTTCAGTGTAGAAAAACTGCGAGACAAAGCTAGAAAGGTCAGGGTGAGAGTAGGGGCGACTCAAATGCCAGATTAAGGTGCTCGGACTTGTGTGGCAGGCAGTCAGGAGTCGCCTAAAGTTTCTGAGAAGGGAAGGTACTCACGTGGAGTGGTACTGATGGCATTTTTTTATCAGATAAATTTGAGGATTGAGATACTGAAGGCCAGAACACCCTATGAGGCTACTACATAAGTTCAGGTCATATGAAAGTAGAGTGGAGGTAGGGGATGGGGGATGGCGCGGGGAATGCAGTGAGAATCAGATACAGAGGCTTGCCAAAGAAAAATGAACAGGAAAAGGGTTAGGTTTGGCAGACGAGGTCTGGTTATGAGTATGGAAAAAAGATTGCATCATTAACAGAACAGAGAAGTCAGGAGAAGGGGCAGATTTGGAGGGGAAGTGGATGAGTTTGAAGTGGATGAGTTTGGAGTGAAAAAAGGATGAGTTTGAGCCCCATAAGTCAAAGGCTAGATACTCTGGTGATTTCAAAGATGAATCATACACATATACTCTATCTACAAGAAACATCTGTTTAAGAAGAAAACTAAGACCTATGCTTAAATAACTATAACACGAGGTAGAAAAAGTAAATGTGAGTCACTAGAGAGGCACAGATGAAAGTGTTCTGAGAATTCAGAGGAGTTGCAGGGGGGCTCCCTTTTACCTGCAGGGAATAGGGAAGGCTGCATGGAACATTTTACAGATGGGATCTGACCTAAAAAATAGGATTTGGAGTGGTCAAGAGAAGAGTATTCTAGGTTAGGGGACAATCAGGAACAAAGGTATAATGATTTTTTTTTTAATGTGTGTTCTGTTGGGAGTTCCCAGTAGATCATTTGGGAGGAGAGCATACATGAACGGAAGTAATGGGAGATGAAGTTGGATCACAGCCTGGGACCAGGTATAAAGGGCTTCTACTGCTGAATGAGGAAACGTAAATTTTAATTCATAGCCATGAAGACTTTTGGACTGGAGACCATCATTGTCAGAGGATGGGTTGGAGCAGGGAGAGAGAAGACCTAGTCAGGTGATTGCATGAGGCACAAGATAATGTGGTTTCTACCAGGATGGAGACTAGAAATTGGGAACAGAATCTATTTCAGGAGTGTTCAATGAGTTAGTAAGCCAGAGCATATCCACATAAGATAAACAGCCCACTTCCAATTTCACAGCGTACCTTTGAAGCACAGAGCAAAGTTTTAGCTTTACTTCTGAGGCAAAATTATTAGGGCTGGCCAATCTTGAACATGTCTTATAGGTTAATTAGTTTAGGTTTCCTTGCTTTCCAAAGCTTTCATTTTCACAAATATGGCTCTGGACTGTGCTGTAATGCTGCCTCATTCTCAGTGGGAAGCTTTAGACCGATCCAAGAGAGGGCTTGGTTGAAGTGCACTGAAATGCATTCATCCAAGAATTCTGTAAGTAATTTCATCAAGTGAGTGTTTACTGTGATGCAACAAAAGTTTGCTGCAAATGACCTTGAAGAGAGTTGGAGTGCCGCCCATGTCAACTATGAACAGATGGAAATGTGTGTGCAGATTGCTAGAGTATAATTTATTTTGAAAACTCTTGAAAAATCATGTCTCCTACCAGTGTCAATACAAGTGTCAATGTAGGATCATGCTCTGTGCTGGCATAAGCAATAAGAATCTTATTTTATTCCTGAAAAACAATATAAAAAAGACCTATTAATGTGTGTTGTTTTTCCTATAACTTATTGAGAATTTTTGTTTTAATTTTGAACATTTAAGTCAAAGAGCAAGACAATCGAGGTTTGCAACTTGAGGTAGTCCTGAGTACTCTTATGATCATTACTAATGCAAAGACAAAATCTCTTGACCAGGAGAGCCCACAGTGTCACCAGCACAAGAATCTCTGTGGCTGAATGGATTTCCCCAAAATGACATAGCAATATTTCTGCTTCCATGTATGCTCCTAGAGCACTGCTGCTGCCCCACAAAGAGATGGTGTCTGTTTTTTCTCTCCTTGAAATTGGGGAATAGCAGAACTTTGCGATTGTCTCAGTTAATAGACTATAGTGGAAGTGACACCATGGGACTTCCAAAGCTAGGTTGTAAAAGGTGATGTGACTTCCACTTGGCTGTCTCTCTCATGACACTCACCTTTAAGACCTAGCCCCTGTATTGTGAAGAAGCCCAGACCACACGGAGAAGCCATGTGTAGTTGTTCCAACCAACAGAATTAAACAAGATGACAGCCAGCCTCAACCACCAGACATATGAGTAAGTTAGCCTGCAGCTGATCCAGCTCCCAGCCTCGAGCCATCCCAGCTCCGTTCCAAGTGGAACAGAGGCATGCCATCCCCACCCAGACCTGCCAAAATTGCAGCTTCGTGAGCAAAATAAATGTTGGTATTTTAAGAAGCTGAGTTTTGGGGTAATTTGTTATAGAGCAACAAAAACTGGAAAAGTCCCTTAATGCCTAGGAGAGAAAAGCAGGCTAGCACAAGAGAATGCAGGGCGGCACGGCTCACAATGCCTGAGAGGATAGAAGCATCTGGTACCAAATATCCATTTTCAAATAGGTCCTACACATAGATCCCAAAAAGAGCGTTACCTAGAGACTCGGGAGGATAAACAAACTAGGAAAAGCAAAAGAAGTTTTTTTTTCTGTTTTCTAAGTTGCAAAAGATAAAGGCTTGAAGGTAAAGAATAATCAGTAATTAATGAAAAAGAGGTAACATCTACAAAGGTTCCTCTGGTTTAAAATCTGAATGTAGGCCGGGTTTGGTGGCTCAGCCTGCAATTCCAGCACTTTGGGAGGCCAAGGCAAGTGGATTGCCTGAGCCCGCGGGTTCGAGACCTGCCTGGGCAACTTGGCGAGATCTCGTCTCTACAATAAATAAAAAACTAGCTGGGCGTGGTGGCATGCGCCTGTAATTCCGGCTACTTGGAAGGCTGAGGCGGAAGGATCAACAGAGCCCAGCAGGGAGAGGTTGCGGTGGCTGGGAGTGTGCCACTGCACTCCAGTCTGGGCGATGGAGTGAGACTCCAACTCAAAAAAAACAAAAAATTATGAATAAATAAAATAAAATCTGAATGTAATAGGCAGCAAACTGCAGAGGCAAAACCATCACCGCGTGTTCAACTCTACTTCACAGTCAGGGTAGCTCAGGCTAGTAGTTTAGGTAGTTCACCCCATCAGTTAAAAAAAAACTTCAAACTCATACCACCAAAATAGGTATTTTATTTATAAATTATAGTCATATACAACTATACTGAAACGGTATGCACTGCACATACAGTATGTACATTTAATATATATACAAATATTAATAGAATTTCTCATATTTAAACACTGTCCTACTCAACATTGGATTATCTTGTATCCTACTTTTGTTTAAGACTAATGGTTTAAGAGTTTAGACTTTAAACTTAGATAGACCTTAGTAAAAATCATGACCAGGATACCACATTGCTGTGTGGTTTTGTGTATGCTACTTCACTATTCTGGATTACATCTCACTGTAATTGTTAGGGTAGCTAATATCTGTGCAAATAGACATCGTTATATAATGATTGAAAGTCTATAGACACTTATATCTTGCTCAGTTAATAGTCTAGGCAGGTGTTTGTGTAGGCTGGAGGCTCTCTTCCAGGCAGTGACTCAGGGAACTGGTTCTTTCTATCTTGGGTCTCTTTCCAAGGACTTTTATATCACTTGTTTCTAGTCAGTGGAAGAAGAAACAGAGGATTGAGGAGGCCTTATCACTTTCTTAAAGGCTCTGCCCAGGAAGTGGCACCTATCACCTCAATTCTGCAGGAGAAAACTTAGTCATATGCCTTGTTGCAAGGGACGCTGGGAAGTGCAGTCTAGCTTTACATGTCTGGCCACGATTCTGTAATTATAGAGGGAGGGGAGGGAAGATTTGATCTCACACTCAATTAACTTCCTTGTAAAATTTCGATATGTTACCCATGAGATTTATTTTGAGGATTAAAAGAAGAATATCCATGTAGACACTTAGACCAGTCCTCAGACATTCAAAGTACTAAATAAGCAGTGGCCCTTCTGAGGATAGGGGAGAAGCAAGGAGCTGGGAAGGGGGTTGATTAAAGCAGCAACCATCCCTGAGGTGGGGAGGCCTGGATTCTCTGTGTGAGGTAACCAGGTAACTTTGGACAAGTCACTCTAGTTTTCTCACCTATGAAATGAGAATGAATATTGAGCTCATGAACGATATGAGTTCCCATCTTTCCACTCTTTACCTTGCATTATTATCTGCTTATGTTTTGGGCCATCATTAGACTGATTCCCTTGAGGACAGAGACTACATTCTTTCTACCCTTGGCACCCAGTGCTGGGCTGGCTTTCTGCAAAGCTAACACCTTTTCTATTCTGTTTGCTCTATCCTCATCCCAATCTTCAGGCCCATGATGCCATCCATTGTCAGCCATGATGCTGGAAAAATCATTTGATTGCCTACCTACCTATCTAATCTACATGTTAAAAGTCCTCATCCCATCTGGATTCCATCTGATCAAAAAGGTCTGAGGTTGGAACTTTGGGTACTTAATGATTGCAGGATCTTTTAGAGCTGGGAGGTCTTCCCACAGTCCTTTGGGTACTTAATGATTGCAGGATCTTTTAGAGCTGGGAGGTCTTCCTACAGTCCTTTAAATTCTACCACAAAGGCTTTCTCCTTGAGACAGCATGGAAAGTGTGGCCCAGAGAGTCATCAGGCTGCCATGAGAAAAGAGGTTAACTTCACTTTTCTTTCTCTTCTAATTTATCTTTATAGTCAAAAATGTTTATTGATAATCTGGAAGCTGAAGCCCAGGCTTCCCATCTTCCTCCTCCTGTGCCCACAGCCAATACCCCTACTTATACTCTTGTTGTGGAGCAATAAAACCATGACCATAGTGGGGACAAATTCAACACTGCTTACAGTGTCCATATAAGCACGTATACGTGACCCTTCCGCATGGATCCAGAATCCACAGGCAGATAGAAAAATTCACAAGACAGAGTACAAATGCTTATGTTATTAGCTGGCACATGATTTCTGTGAGCCGCATTTTCCCAAGGGAAATGTCTTATCACAGGCTTATCTCATTGGCAGGGAGCAGGGCTATAATGAGCAATCTTCTACCATTTACAGAGAGCACCTTGACATCAGTTATCTTATTTGGACTCATCAGTAAAGAAACAGAGGCCTAGAGAAGTTGTGATTTGTCCAGGGCTACACAGCTCAGAGATGACGGGGATAAGGCTGGTACCCAGGTCTTTTGGATGCTCGATCTAGTGTTCTTTCCTGGGCTGAAATCTACTTTAAAATGTAAAACTGTTCAAACCAAACATTCTGCTTTCCTAAGGAAGAACTGATCAATACTGCAGAAAAATTGTTTAGGCTTGTTGGCAGAACTTTCCTCCCAAATTCTTATCCTAAACACAGTATTTATATAGAGAGTCGATTGCCAGGCTGATGGTATTTACTGCAAATTATAAATGTTTCCACCTGCCCCCTATTTGTACCTCTGAAATCTACAAGAAGCCTTTGTCACGATTCAGTTACTGACCAAAGTAATGTCTACTCCAGACTCTTCCTTATTTCTCTACCCTGCTCCTCTGCTTTTTTTTTTTGAGTCGGAGTCTCAAACTGTCGCCCAGACTGGAGTGCAGTGGCCACTTCCGGTCACTGCAACCTCGACCTGCTGGGCTCCGGTGATCCTTCTGCCTCAGCCTTCCAAGTAGCCGGAATTACAGGCATGTGCTACCACGTACAACAATTTTTTGATTTATTGTAGAGATGAGGTCTCGCTGCCCAGGCGGGTCTCGAACCCGCAGGCTCAGGCAATCCACTCACCTCAGCCTCCCAAGGCGTGGGATCACAGGCTGAGCCACCGAGCCCGGCTTTTTTTTTTTTTAATTTCACTTAGGAAACAGGAAATATGGTTATTGGGTAAAGTCACAAGATAGAAATGCAACATTTGCTACTACATCTTTCATTAAACTCCAAAGTTAAAATAATTCATGCAGATGGCAAGGTCATCAGGGCTCTGCCAGTGTATTTTAGAAGAATCATTTTCTACAATTTAGATGACAGGCTAAATGTCAACTCTAATAAGGTAGAAAATTCTTATAGTGGAAAACTGTGTGTATGTGTTTCTAACTACAAACTTTGAGGGTCCACTGTGCATTGCCTTATTTAGAGATCATTTTTATTTTGTTTTCTGCATAATGAATAGGCTCAATTCCAATCTCAAAGGCAAATGCATATGGAGATATAAAGAATAAAAGGGGGTGAGAGGGAGAAGCAATTAAAAACCTAACCGTATCTCTCTCAGCAAAATGAATAATTAAATTTCGAATTTGTCTTCTAACAAAAAATGGTAATATGGCAGACTTTGAGAGAAGTGTGACCATGGCATGTTAATGATGGATTAAATGAAACATTACATCGTTCTATTATTACCATGTGAAGCTGGATGTGAGAGAAAAAAAAGGACAAGCTTATGGAAGCAGTGTGTCCCAGGAGATTCAGGTATACTATAGTTTTGTGATCTTACTTTGCCATTTCCATTTGGCCTATGGCAAAATTTCATTCTGTTTCATTTTTACCTCTTTTTTTCTCTCTGTCTCCATTGCCCTTCTACGATCAAGATTAGACTGGTTAAATTCAGGCCTACTTAAAAACTTTGACCTATCCCTTGATGCCAACAAATTAATAGTTTAAGAAATAAGGAACTCAGAATGCTAGTTTTCATATTAGCAGCTAACTGGATTAGTCATAACAGAATTATTCATAGTAACCCCAAACTGGAAACTACCCAAATGCTCATCAACAGAAGAACATTCTAGCATATTCATCCAAAGGAATACTAAGTACTTGTGAGAATGAATGATCTACAACTTCTAGCTACATGATGGATGAATATTGCATACAGAGTGTTGAACCAGTGGAACTAGGCCCAAAAGAAAATCTACCATGTGACTTTACTGATTGATAGACACAGAAAACAAAAACAGGAAAAACAAATCTCTTTTGATAGAAGCAAGGGTTGTATTTATCCCTACAGGCTAGTAGTGACCAAAAGGGAGCACAAGGGGGGCTTCCTAGATGCAGATAATATTTATTTCTGGATTTTCTGGTTATAATGGTATATTCAGTTTGTGAAAATTCAATAAGTTGTTCACTTCAGTGTCTTTTTGTACCTATATTTCAGTTACAAATACAAATACTTCACTGGATGGATGTCTGAATAGTAACTTTCACAAAGAGACTCAGAAAATTGTAACCCCAGATGGACTATTTGGTACAAATAACAGTCTGTCCAAGGAAAAGAGGTGTGCAGCCAAAAATAATAAAAGTGCAGTCCTGGTCTTTCCTGTCTCCTCTCCTTTTCCCTCTCTCGCTGCTCTGGAGTCTCCTATTCACTGAAGCACAATCTCCTCTTTCCTCTCCAGCCCATCCTTGAGTTTCAAGTCCCATGGCCCTCAGGGCGGCTCCCCTGCCTCTCTCCTGCTATTCCAGACCTGTCCGTTTCTGGTTAAACTCATTCTCCTTCTTCTAATTTGGTAGTCCTAACACTACTTTGTGCTTCTTCTTTATTAAAACAAGTTATACTAAGCCATTATAAAAAGCCTTTGGAGGAAAACATTCTGAAGGTCTCAGAAAAAAGTTGTGATGCAAAGAGTTTTTTTAAAGGTTTCATCTTATCAGGGGAGGCAACAATGGGAAATGAAAAAGCCTTCTTGTGCAGAAATTGTTTGCATCTTATTTGATATAAAGTAGAGAAGAAAAGAGTTTGCTCATGAACTTTGGGTGAAAGAAGATAACAACTAAGTTTAGGTGTTGACTTGGCTAGATGAAAGAATACCTAGAGAGCTGGTAAAGCATTAATTCTGGGTGTGTCTGTGAGGATGTTTCCAGAGGAAACAGTTACCTTCTAATTGCTCTCTCTGCCACAAGTCTAACCTGTCACATATTTATCTTCTACAACGGGATCACAGCAATATAGGATCTTGATCCAACTTCCCAGGAGCCCTCACCCTGTATTCTGAGTCATCTACTGGCCTAAGCCCAACCGGACACACCAAAGCCTCCCTACCTTACAGGTTTACCTTTATCACTCTCCTCCATCTTGGAACCCATTGCCTTTCTGTCCAGAACCTCCTGTCTTCTGGAATTGCTGCTTTCACATATCTGCATGGTTACCATGCAAGCTGTGGTGTGTCCATGTAACTTTGGCTGCAGTTGATTGGTTATGGTCTGGGCACTTGATCAAATAGAGACCAATTATGCTCCCTTTCCTGGATATATATTCCCTACTACAGTTAGTTGGTCCAGAGGTGAGAACATTATGATGTTTTTTCAGAATATTTTAGATTGAAATGGAGAAGAAGAAATAAGCCTTTTTCAGGAGTTGAAGCTATCGGATTAAAATTGTAAGAACCTTGGTAGCCATGTTTTCTGACATCTGGAACAGAGACACCATTAGGAGAAAGAGAAGGTAGAAAGGAAAGAGAAAAATGAGGGAGAGAGAAAGACAGATATCAGAAGAAAGCAGAGCCGAAAGGTCTTGACAATGTTCAAGTTCTTGGTTACATCCATTTCTGAAGGCCTGTGGCTTCCTTGGAGTCCATAAGAAAGCCCAGTTTCCTTAGCATAATCTGTGGTTACTTCTAACCAAGAGTCTCACTACCTCTAAAATAAACAAATTGCTTTTGATTCCTCACATATATGGTCCAATGATGTGTTGGTAAATTGGCTCTCCAAAAAACGAAGAATGTCCTTATTTTGTAGCATTTGCTAACTTCCATGGTATAAATATTCCAATTATGCCCAATTTCAAGCTACCAAAGAAAATTCCTGAGTACATAGCACCTCTTCCAGGAAGCCTTCTCCAACTCCCTCCTTATTCCCTTAGATCCCTTTGTTTGTCACTATAGTAGTACTTATCACATTAAGCTGAATGTGTGTCAAGACTGTGCCTCTCCAGGCTACCAGGGCCACGTCCATCATCTCTGTAGCCCATGTGCTTGCCATCCAGGACTGATTTAGAAAGAGTTGGAATGGCTCTGGGTGCTGTTTGGCAGAAGATCCCTGGCTGAGACACTGCAGCAGGAACCTCAGTAACTCTACGGACAGCTGGAAGTATGGAGGTTCAACTAGCCTCAGTTCTATATAATGCTTCAGTTCAGGACAGCCCTGCTGACATGAATGAATCCAGTAAATAGTTATTAGATGGAGTGTGGCTAGTCTCCTTGGAAACTGGCCAAAGTCACAATATAAGTAGCACTAGATGAGACGCGTATCCACATATCCAAAAATCAGCCTTAGTGGCTAAATATGGAGGACAAAAGAAGTAAGACCTACATACCTTCAAGGACTACCTGCAATCCCACCTCATCCATGAGGTCAAGTCAAGCTGCTCTGATTTATAGAGGCTCTGTTTTCTAGAGTCTTTGGGCTTTTTATCTATAGCACCCAGCTGCCAATTAATCATTGATTGATTATTAGTATTTGGATAACTCCACTTGTTTTAACATACATACTTGTTTTACAAACATCATGTGTTTTTATAAAGCTTAATTTTTGATGTCAGTGCTAAATTTCAGGGATAGGAACCATGGTTGTATCTTTCTATATATATAGTATTCCTGGGTGTCTGTCAACATGAACTGTAATCAGGTTTTCTTCTTGAATGCTCTGCTGGGGTAATGCTGAAGGGCCTCCTCTTTGTGTGGCATGGACAGCTGGAGGCCTGGCGGCCAGGTAACTAAAGAAAGCATTTGATCAGGCTCATTCACGCTTCATTGTGGCTAAAGTTTTCAAAATATAAGTTGGCTTATCCTTCATGTCTGAATTTAGTGTCACATGAGACCCCTAAACTGTGCCCAGTGACTGGTTAGATAGAATAATTCTACTGAGAGTGGAATTCCCTTTAGGCTTCACACAGATGTCACGCTATGATAATGTTACTTAACCCCATAGTTCTAGTTCTGAAGAACATTTTAGACAGAGGGCACAATGCTCCTTAGTCGTGTTAATTATTAAAAATGATCACAACCAGAGACTTCCACCTTAGTGAGACCTTTGCACATGTGGTCTCTTGTTAGAACCTGCTTAACTGTCTTGCAAAATGGGATTTTAATGAGAAGAAAATGAATAAATTCGTGCAGACATTGTGGAAAACAGTATGGAGGTTCCTCAAAAAGCTAAAAATAGAGTTACCATATAATCCTGCAATCTTATCCTAGGTATATATCCAAAGAAAATGAAATTAATATGTCAAAGAGACATGTGAACTCCCATGTTCACTGCAGTAGTATTCACAATAGCCAAGATAGGGAATCAATCTAAGTGTCCATCAACAGATGAAAGGATAAAGAAAATATGATCTATACATATATATGATGGAAACCATTCAACTTTAAAAAAGAAGGAAATCTTATTTGTGACAACATAATTAAACCTGGAAGGCATTATCTTAAGTGAAATAAAACAGGTACAGAAAGACGAATACCACATGATCTCACTCGTGGGTTAAATCTAAAAAAGTTGAATTCATAGAAGCAGAAAGAAGAATGGTGATTACTAGGGGCTGGGGCCGAGGTTGGGAAGGATGGAGAAAGGGGAGATATTGGTCAAAGGGTGCGAAGTATCGGTTAGATCAGAGGGATAAGTTCAAGAGATTGACTATACATCATAGGAACCATAGTTCATAATAATATATTGTATATTTGAAAATTGCTAAGATAGTAGATTTTAAGTGCTCTCAGCACATACTCAAATGAGTATGTGAAGTGATACATATGTTAAATAACTTGATTTAGACACTCTGCATTGTATACATCTATCAAAATGTTATGTTGTACAACATTGTAAACCAAAAAGAAAATCCCAAGCTCTGGCCAGCAAGTTGAGTAGACCCTTTCTTGGTCAAGAGGACTCAGGGAAATATGAAAACTGAATTCTTGGTCCTGGTGGGAAGGGAGATGAGATGTGCCTCGTTATATCTTCTCCCTTATGGAGTTTTGGCATAACTGACCCGCATTAACATTAACATAGAGATCATAAGACTAACAAAACAGACTCTTTGTGGCAATAAGACACCAAATTCCAACCTGACTCGGGTATAGCATCACATGACAGGTAGCAGACCCTGAAGGAAATAAAAATATTTTACCTCAAAATGTATCTCTTTGAGATGTTTTGAAATGGCCCTACAAAGCTGTATTTTTGGAGAAAATTTACTTTTGTAGAGTATCTCCTTTTCTTTATAGGTCTTTCCTGGGTCTAGGAAAAATTAAATGAAAGTCTGACACCTAAAAGATCTGACAAGAAATATTTCTCATCTATTCTCTCTAAGACTGCTGCTGGAAGGTTCATCTATGTAACAAGAGCCTTGGCTTCCAAAATACCCCTTATCTTGTCTCAAGCATTTCTTTCTGCTGACTTCAAGTCTTTACACAAAGTTTAACTCTTTCAACCAACTGCCAATAAGACAATCTTTGTATCCACCCAAGAGCTGTAAGTACCTACTACAGTATCCAAAGCTCTCTTCATGACGTCATGCCTTTTTGGGCCAAATCAATGTATACCTTGCATGTATTTATTTATGTATTTTCCTGTAACTCCTATCACCCTAAAATGTATAAAACCAAACTGTAGCTTGACCACCTTGGGGTTGCTTTCTCAGGACCTCTCAAGATTGTACCTGGGCCATGATCACTCATATTAAATGTGGGCATGAAATAAATCTCTTTTAAATATTTTACAGAATTTGACTTTTTTCCCCCAACGCCACAAATGTATACAATTTTCACTTGATTACTTAAAAAAAATTTTTTAAAAAAGAGAAGGAGAGAGTGAGTTATTGGTCATAATCCCAAAGCATTTTCTTGATGACATGTTATTTTCCAAAGTGACTAATACCATCTTTACAATTGCATTCTAGTACTAGACTGAAGGTGACCTTCTCTAAAGAATTTATCTACAGACCTTACCTGATCGCTGCCTTTCCAGTCTTGTTTTTCGTTTTTTTTTTTTTTGAGTTGGAGTCTCACTCTGTCGCCCAGACTGGAGTGCAGTGGCCGCTCCCAGCCACCGCAGCCTCGACCTGCTGGGCTCCGACGATCCTTCCGCCTCAGCCTTCCAAGTAGCTGGAACTACAGGCGTGCACTACTACGCCCGGCTCATTTTTTATTTATTGTAGAGATGAGGTCTCGCCAAGTTGCCCAGGCGGGTCTCGTACGCGCGGGCTCAGGCCATCCACTCACCTCAGCCTCCCAAAGGCGCAGGATTACAAACTGAGCCACTGAGCCCGGCTGAATGCTGCCTTCTTTACCTTTATCTCAGTATTCATTTGTTTAGGCAACATTTATTGAGGGATATCTAGGTACAGACATATGTGTTAGGCTGAATGTGAATTCAGCTCAGAGAAAAGCAGAAATAGTCATTTAGGCTAGTGAGCAAATATTCACAGAAACACGTTTGATTCATTGGTTTGTCACTCTTTTCCACCTCAGATTTAACTCTGGGACTGGGGACAGGTCCATTTCACCACTGCATCCCCGCCCTCTGCCCAGTGCTTGGAGAAGCCAGTGCTAAGAAGTTGGCTGAAAGAACCATTCTTGGGCTGTCTTATGTCAGCTTCTGCAAGGGAAGCTCTTGGGTCCCAGCACCAAGGCTAGCTAGTGGTCACTATGGTTGTCCTAACAAGATATGCTCTCCTGGGTTGACTGTTGAAGGAGCAGCCACAAAGAGACATGCAGTTCCTCTCACAGCTCAGACCTTTGGCCGTTCCTCTAGGATGGTCACAGCATCTCTCCTGACTGCACTCCAAGGGTTGATGACCTCCTCCTGAGTCTTCTCAGCTCAGTGCCACAAGGACTTTTCTATTTCCTCCACTGGGCTGGGGGTTCAGAGGGCAGGTGGACACCACTTTTATCTCTGCATCCAAAGGGCATAGCAGGTGCTGAATACACTTTTGATGGGAGGGCTCATCACCTGTTCCATCCCCACTCTGTTTCCTCAATAAATGACTCAGCACAGTTTGAGAGGCTTGCACAGCAGTGTTCCTCCTACTGCTGTTTGTTGCCTTATACAGGAAAGGGTCCAGCCTATAGCACCAAAGACAAAAGAGCAGATCGGATTTCTCTCAGTTCAACTAGGGTGCCAGAAGGCAGTTGAGCCCCAGCTCATTCCCCTGGCAGTCCAGGTTGCCACTAAGAAGCTTTCTGTAGTGGTCCTGATTGCCCAACACAGTACAGACAGACATTGGGGGTGGTGAATGGCTTTGGTCTCCAAATGATCTGGGTTTGAATCCTTGTGCTCTCACTTACCAGCTCTGTGCCTGTTATTAGCATCTCTGAACCTCTGTTTTCTCATCTAAAAAATGGGAATGATGATAATACACACTTTTTCTGAGGATCACATGAGTTGAGCTATGTAAAGCATCACTTAAAATGATGCTTTACACACAGCAGGTTCCCAAAATGGTTGTCATGGGCTGGTGACGCTGTTAATCCTGTGTACTTTGTAAAGATGTGGGGGACTCAAATGAATCCAAAAATTTAATTCCTGTCTACTGTTACCTACAGTCTTTATAGATAAATACATTCTAGATACCATGAACTGGAAAAATACCAATTCCAAAATGACATTAATATTTTAGTTTTTACCCTTTGATAAATCGCTTCACATCCTTGAGTTCTGGTTTCTTCATGAGGAAAATGATGGAGTGTATGATCACTCCAATATGCCAGGATCCTACACATGAGAGCATACATCAGAGACCTGGTGTAGACATTTGCAGCTTCTTGCAGACTTGCATTTCACCTATGCAATTATTCAGTTATATATAATATATTAAATACATATAATTTTTTTTGTTTTTTTACTGCTTGCTGTCTTACTTGACTGGTTTATAAACTAATTTTCGGCCTGTAATGCATCAGTTTCCAGCTTTCTCTTAGGCAACCGAGTCAACATTGCATCTTACTATCATAAGATCCCCATCTAGTGGTGGTATCAGGCAATTGCAAGGCTATAAGTGCCCTTTTACCCACCCCTCTGAATTCTTGGTCCTTCTCAGGAAAAGTGGGACAGGTATAAATGAATGAATGCCAAAGACCCGATGAGTCAGGCAAGACCAACTCAAGATTTGAGTTCTCGGTTGGGTTTTGAAATAAAGTGACAAGCAGGTTGCCAAAGAAGAATTGGATGAACTTTTCAGGTTGGAGGTTAGTCATGCACTAAAGCTCTGCCTTGAGAAGAAAGAAAGTTTGGCATTCTTGGTCAAGAAAGCAATCGTTTGGGGTGAGAGTGGCGGGCCCATGCTGGCCAACTGGGAGCAGTGAATGTCATAACCGGCAGCCCAGAATGCCACTAAGATGGTGGGTGTAAGAGTTTAGATTTGATATGAGGGTTTTCTAAGATGCCAAATAGATCTGTTGTGGGATCAGCAGCCCATCAGTGGGGTTCCCAATCACATTCTCAAAAGCAGTGCAGACCCATGCCCTTCTTTATGGGTCTAGAGACAACTGGGTAACCCTCTTCTTAATGATTCTCACAGAGCTGTCATCCTCCCTCCCAGCTTCTTTGAAGGCTGTGGGGTACAGGTGTTAAATGTGTGGGTTATAGACTCAGGCGAACCACCTAGTGTTCCTGAGAAAAGTATTAAACTTCATTTTTCTCATATATTAAATTGCAGGAGACTGCATGGTGCAGGCAGGGAGAATAATACCTTCTCCAGAGAGTTGATGTGAGGAGTAAATGATAGAGCCTGGGCAGAGAACATAGTATACAGCCCAGCACAAAGAAACTGTCCAATACATGGCTTTATTAATGCCTTTCTTTCCCCTAATGGATGGATTTATTTTCCTCCTTTCTATACCTTTGAGTTGCTTATTTTTACAAAGGTCTCTTTTGTATTACACTAGTGTCACAAGGTGTCAAACACAACTTTTCCTGTCACCTTAAAGCATTAGCTGAAGTCCTGGAAGCCAAGAACCACAGGTGCAACACTACAAATGCAGTGATTATGAAACCAGCTCATCAGCCACCTGGCTGATATGTAAGAAGAGGCTAGGAATTCATCCAGCAGTTCAAGAGGCCAGGAGAGAGCTGCCAGTGTGCTGTGTACCACCCCTGGCCCAAACCATGGGGACTGAGGAGGGAGGGCCTTTTCCTTAATCTTAAGCCCAAGAGAAAGGAACCACCTAGAGAAAATTCATCTAGAGAGCTTGACACGTGTCCTCTGGAGTTTGAAGGGCCACCTGGAAAGAATTTTGCCCAATAAGACTTTCTGCCAGGGTGAGGCACCGACAGTAGGAAGAGGGCGGGGATACTTTGTCAGAAGCAGCAGCTGGGTCTGGGCTGGGGACAAGAAGCTCATAAACAGTTAGCTGGAGGACCAACCATGCCAGGGGACTGTGGTCCCCACGAGGACGATTCTCAGAAACCCATACAAGCCCTCAGCCATACCCAGAGAGCTTTTTCTGTTCCTTGTCTCCCTGCCAAACCCCGGAACCAACCTGGAAAGGCCCCAGGGAGGTAAAGAGTGAGCAAAAGCAGAGTCTAATTCCTGGGGGAGGAAAGAAACTTTAAATTAAATGGGAGTCTGGAGTTTTGATATCAGACTGGAAATCTAATTGTATCTGATTCAATTTTATTAACTTAAAGTAGTCAAGTTACTAGCCAGTAACTTGAAAAGTTATGATGCAAGTCCAGTATTTTACCCTAAGATGAGGTGGTGGGGATAATGAATGCTTTGAAAGGGGCTTAAAGGGAGATTGCAGCCTCAGAGTCCAACCAATCTAATAAACCCATCACAGAGGTACATAGCCCATCATTGTAACCTTTGCTACAAGGTAAGGAGTTGGCGTTTGTCCTGGGAGAACTATGTTGACGTGATTCTTTTATAATGACATTTATCTTCATGTCTCAGGGAGTGTTATGCATAATCCTGTCTGGATATACAAAGATGAAGTAGATTTGATGATTTATTGCTATTTATGGTGAACCTGCACTGTAATAAGACAGTTCATACAACAGAAGGGCTTTGGGGTGCATAGAACTCAGCTCAAATTCAGCCCCATTGCTTTCTATCTGTATACTTATGTGTGTAACACTTACCTTCTCTGCCCTTGGTTTCTTCGCCTGTGCAATGGGTACTATCCATGGGTTACCCTTAAGAGTTGTGAGGATTCAAAACTTGATGTAAGAGACCTGGAATGATCCTGACACTAGTGCTGTGCTTAACCTAGTGAGTGAATAAATGTGACTACTATTACTGTACAGGGAAGAGGGTCAAGCACTGTGGATGGAAGAATGATACACGGGCTCTGTGTTCAAAGCGTTTACATTTGCGGGTAGATCAAATGTGTGCATTTGTAACCCATGCTGTCAGTTTTCGTTGGAGACTGTATGTTTACTAAGGCTTTACTGATTTCTTTTCAGACAAGGTGGCTAATTAGGGTTGAAGGTCAATATTCTCTGGTGAATTTGTAGCTGAATCTTTAATTAATCTTTAATTAATAGGTGTGATACAAGAGGCAGAATTGAGCCAAAATGATCCTGGAAACTCCCTCTAGGTTGTCTGGACAACACATGAGCCAGGGTTTGAGGCATCCCTTTCTCCAGCAGGGTGCACTCATGGCAGCCTCCCTTGAGCAGATGGGAATACAGCATCCCATGGGCCCCAAGATTTCCAGGCACTGGCAGCTTGCTTTCCCAGGAAGCTTCTGAGAACAGCTGGCACCTAAATCCAGGTTGCCGGGTGCCCAATAAGGTTATTTGCCCTAAAAGAAGGAAAAGGGGACATTCAGGGGCCAGTTCCCTCCCCTGGAACACAACCTACGTGGTAAGATCAGACATAAGGCCCGGGGCCTGTCCACCTCTCAAGAGGAGAAGAAAGACGGGGAGACCTACCTTTCCTTTCCTCGCTGACTCTCATTTTGTAAGTAACCCTCTTTATTTATTTATTTTTTTGAGTTGGAATCTCACTCGGTCGCCTAGACTGGAGGGCAGTGGCCACTCCCGGCCACCGCAGCCTCGACCTGCTGGGCTTCCAGCCTTCCGAGTAGCCGGAATTACAGGCATGCGCTACCACGCCCGGCTGATTTTTTTTTTTTTTTTTAATTTATTGCAGAGATGAGGTCTCGCTGCCCAGGCGGGTCTCGAACCCGTGGGCTCAGGCAATCCACTCTCCTCAGCCTCCCAAAGGCGCGGGATGACAGGATGAGCCACCGAGCCTGGCGTGACCCTCTTTTTATAATACAGTCTGTTACTTACCCAATCTATGTTATGCTGTAAACGTGAATTTCACAGTCCAAGTGAATCTCTTATACCAAGTCCTGGTACGTGGCTGTGAAGGAACATACCTTACATGGCAATGGGTTAGTTTTAACTAGAAAGGTGTTTCTTACCGTCTACCACTGGCTTTGGCCATAACAATGCTCTGTAAGTGGTTTGACTTCGATAAAGAATTGGAAGGTAAGCTACTCACATACGCAGGAGACATGAAACTAGGAGAGCTTGGATAGAGAAAGTCCTGGATGGTGAAGTCAACATTCTAAACAATCTCAATGACATCTTTTAGACATGTTCAAGAGAAAATATAGCAAGATCAAATGTAAATCTATTTGGATTAAAAACATTACAAAATACAAAATGGGAAGATTTGTCTTAAAATCAATTCTTGTGAAAAATCAGTAAGCATATCAATCGTAAAGTTTTGAGCCAATAGTACTATGTGGTTGACAAGGAGAATTCAACCTTGGGTGAGGGAAAGAATCACCTAAGGTCCCTAACAGTTCTCCACTGACTGGGCCAGGACCAGAATCAGAACCAGTGACAATCTGATGCACAGTCAAAGGAGAACAAGAATAGTGTAGGACTTTATGGAAAAATAACTGGAAAAATTTAGTCTGGAAAAGGCAAGACTTCATTGCCACCAAATAGCTTTCTTAAAACATTTGAAGGGCTATTATTCCATTGCTCAATAAAAAACACCCAGTGCCACACTGAAAGAAAAAAAAATAGATTTTTTTCAGTGTGGTTTCATGGAGCAGAACGAATATATATCTGTAAAAGTCACAGGAAAACAATCACTAAAACAAACAAAAAAAGAGAAAAACAAACAAAAACTTCCTGATGATTATTGTTCCAAAAAGGTGACAGACTGCTTCGCAGAGTAGTACCCTCCTCAGTGCTGGGCCTGGGGGCTGGGCATCACAGGGGAGAGTTCTGGGAGGTCTCTAAGCTGTGCTAAGGTAAAGTCTGTAAGTCACCTACCCAGTGAACATTCTGCCCTTCTTATTTAGTAGAGAATCCTGATTTTATATGGGGTAGCAATGTGCCTAGCCAAAAACTGTATTTTCCAATGCCTTAGGGTTAGGTGTGGACACATATCTAAGTTTTACAGAAGGCTCAATTAAAGAGAGTTGATTAGCAAAGAGGTACACTTTTTTGTCCTTCTCTTTTCTGCTGCTTAGAGTGTGGATGTAAAGGCTGGCACTCCAGCAGCTATCTTAGACCATGATAAACCTTGAGGATGGAAACCATGGTCAGGATGGTGGAGCAGAAAGAAGAAAAAGAACCTGGGAATCTAATGTTGACAGAGTTACTATTAAGAACATATTTTTTGGTTGTGTATTGTTTTCTAAGCAGCGTTCTAGGCACTAGGTGAACAAATCAGACAGTGTCTGCTCTTACAGATCTTAACACTAGTGAGGGAGCCAGGGCTGTTTGCTGTATTATATAGACTTTGAGGGTAGGGAGTGTTTTCATAGATTGCAATGGGGTCCTCTGAAGTTATACAGTGTGGTCCTGAAGGGCGCTTATACCACGGTAGTACACTTCCAATCCTGACTAGAGAGATGAGAACATTGAGATTTACAGATATTAACTTAATTCCCAGGATTGCCCAAGGTGTGCTCAGACTGAGATTCCAGCCCAAGTGTACCTGGCTCCATGCCCACTTTCGTGACCCCTTATCTCAACTTGTTCAAGGAGATAGGGGGAAGACAGGACTGCACTTAGAGGAATAGGTAGGAGGAGAACAAGGAGACCGCACATTTTAGAAGAGTGTTTCAGCAAAGAGGGAGGTGAGGAGAAGTTAAGGAAGATGAGGAGTTGTTAGAGGCAAAGGGATTTGGGGAGTGGCCATCGATGACCTTGAAGAGACTGATTTTAGTAGGGGACCTTCCTAGCTTATTTTAATTCTTTAAACTTGAGTCTTTTTCCTTTGCCTATAACAGGTTTACAAAATCTTTCATTTTTATATGTCTATTATTGAGATTTATGTTAAAAATAGGTTTCAGCAACTGTTTGGTAGTATAATTATTCCTATGACATCAGTAGCACATCCAGTACCAGTTTTTTTTGTTTGTTTTCAATCTACCAAATGCCACCAAGAATTGCATATTGTACAGTGATGGCAGCTGTTTTGCAGACATTTAAGTATAGAACTGAGATGCTTTTCATAAACAACTTCTTAAATCCATATCCACGGACCTGAAAGGTGTTTGTGCACCATATGTTTCCCTTTCTTGAACTGCAGAGTAATAAAAAAAAATGTCAAAATCACTACTGAAAAGTATACATTCTCATTTTATTGGGGGCAGACGAATGGAATTTAGGTTTTTAAAATTGTTTCCTCATTTGAGTTTGTCTCTATGGCTCTGGAGAAAATTATCCTTCTGATTGTCAAGGAACTGTCTATAGTTGGGTGTCTATGTATGGTGTAAACATTCCTGGAAACTCTGGCTTTGAAAGATCTTCCCTAAAATGTCTTGAATTTGAAAGATGAGATGGAAGGAGAGGCTAGGTCAGCCACAAACTACCTGTGACCCTATTATTCCCTCTCCTCTCACTCTTATCTAGATCTTCCTCCCCTCTCAATGCCCATCCTAACTCATGAAGAGACAGCAAGTGTTTTCAGACTTACCATTGAGAGAGAAGGCTCTTCAGTAGAGCAGGAGTTGATGCCATGAAGTATTTCCTGGAAGACAAAGACTGCAATTGTTCTGGGTTTGACGAAGGGGGAGCAGGGCTGTGTTAACACTGTATCCTGTGCCCAGGTGATAAAACCGAGCAACTGCGGAAGCAGATACTTGTTTTCTCCCCAAGGGCCCTTGAAAGGGCTCCCACTATGCAAGTGTACAGTGGCAGTGTAGATGATGGGGGTGATAAGATAAACTCTGTTCTGATAGGAGGGGGAAAAAGCTTTACATTGTGGCTCATGCCTGTGGTCCCAGCTACTCAGGAGGCTGAAGCAGAAGAATCACCTGAACCCAGAGTGATTCTGCAGAGAACTATCATGGTGCCACTGTACTCCATCCTGGATGACAGAGCAAGATCCTGTCTCAAGAAAAGAAAAAGTCTGTCCTGATGAAGGGACCCAACCTGAGAGCTGGTCTCCCAGTGACTTTGGTCACTTGTCACAATGATGATTGAGCTGGGATGTCTAGGTGGGGACAGATTAGTCAAACCAAGAGTCAAAAGAATTTTGGATGAGGTTGGTTTTTTTTTCCTTTTTCTTTTTGTCATTTCAACCAGCTAGGTTACAGGTGAATCTCTCTTATACCAGCAAAGAGAAAATAAATGAGTAAAGCCCCCTGCTGTTTACCTCACCGACTGCTGCACTAGGAGGTGGTTTTCTTTGCTGGGAGGACAGGTGTAGTGAGAGAAGGAGTGAGGAATTATTTTGTGCCTTTTTAAAGCTGAACACTTGATATTTTGACATATTACTTCATTTAATCCTCATGGCTTGAGCTAGACAACATCTCCATTTTTGGATTAATAAACTGGAATATCAAAGAGGTTAATAACGTTCTCATGGTCACACTGTTAATAGAAATAATTCAGAACTTACAATTAACTTTTTTCTCCTTGCTTATAAGATGTTCTGCTGCTGAACCATGATATTGCTGTAAGAAGAGAAAAGGGGTTTAAATAATGGGAGGATCTTCCAGGCAACATTCAGATCAGAAAATATTGATAATCTCACTTTGTGTGTCAGAAAACTTCAAATCCTTTCCTACCACTGCAGTAGCTCAGAAGATACAGGAATTTAATTCCCAACTCCTGCAGGGCCAGTATGGCACCTTTCAATAGCAGTTTGGAACAGAAACAAAAATAGCAAGGACAATGGCACTATAGTTGCTGAACTCTCAGTAGTTGAAGCACAATACCTGTTTAGGGAGTGGACACAGAAAAGTCACAGACTAGTTAGCATGCCAAATCAGGTTTCTAAAACTGGGGATTCAGACAGGTGATCCAGATTGGAGAATTGTGTTAACAAACAAAGTGGTTCCAGGCCATGATAGAGACCTTGAGCCAGACTCTCTCTGAAGGGTTGCATACATCCATTCTCCAAATATATAGTTTCAGGACTGCATATGGCACATTTTCAAAGAAAGATTTTGATTTCTTCTCAATTCATACTTTTGTTGTATTTGAGAATAACACAGAGATAACCTTAGGAAGGATATATGAATTGAGTGGGCCCCAGTGATAATTATAACTATAATGTCATCCCTCACAGAACAGTGCCTTAGCAGGCACTCTTTTTTTTTTTTTTTTTTTGAGTTGGAGTCTCACTGTGTCACCCATACTGGAGTGCAGTGGCCGTTCCCGGCTACCGCAGCCTTGACCTGCTGGACTCTGGCTATCCTTCCACCTCAGCCTTCCAAGTAGCTGGAACTACAGGCGCGCGCTACCATGCCTGGCTAGTTTTTGATTTATTGTAGAGATAAGGTCTTGCCAAGTTGCCCAGGCGGGTCTCGAACCCAAGGGCTCAGGCAATCCACTCACCTCAGCCTCCCAAAGGTGCGGGATTACAGGTTGAGCCACTGAGCCCAGCTAGCAGGCACTCTTAATTCCCATTTCAGAAAATCAACCCTTGCTTGGACACAACTTCTAATGTAATGTGACTTAAGGGTTAAGTGACTCATGAGGTATGTCTCTCAAATGGTTCACTTTCATCTGTAATTCCCTAATTTTTTTCTTTTAAAATCTCAGTCATCTTTTAAGACTCCACTAATGACTTATACCTTCTGGTTCAGTTCATATAGATCTTAATTTTCCTCGAGATTACTGTTTCTTCTACACAATGAACACTTCATTTTATACTGTAGGGGACCCCAGCTGCCAAAGCGTGTCTGGAAAAATGGGCTTACAGCCTCCCTAGAAAGACAGCAGAAACATGAAGTTCAAGGCTGCTTGCTGATTGGCTCTGCTTGGCCCTGAATGCAGATATGGCTTGGCTGATACTGAATTTGGTTCAAAAACCAGAAGAGCCCAGAATTCCCTTCATTTGTATAAAGTCTTCCTAATTAGTGATATGAGTCTCAGATTAAAAAAAAAAAGGATCGGACTTCTTTGACCCAGCAAGCCTTTCCCTGCTGGGGCCACATCACAAACAACTTGTACACCTGTTAGGGACTTTGGGGACACAGGAAAGTGGTATCAAGACAGGTTTCATTTGCTTCTTCTCTGTGGGACCTCTGCATGTCTGCTGAATTGTTGTATCCTTTAAGAATCCTCTAAAAGCCGGGCTCGGTGGCTCAGCCTGTAATCCCGCGCTTGGGAGGCTGAGGTGAGTGAATTGCCTGAGCCCGCGGGTTTGAGAGCCCCCTGGGCAACTTGGCAAGACCTCATCTCTACAATAAATCAAAAAAATTAGCCGGGCGTGGTAGTGTGTGCCTGTAATTCCAGGTACTTGGAAGGCTGAGGTGGAAGGATCGCCAGAGCCCAGCAGATTGAGGCTGCGGTGGCCGGGAGTGGCCATTGCACTCCCGTCTGGGTGACAGAGTAAGACTCCAACTCAAAAAAAAAAAAAAAATCCTCTAAAATCTTGGTTGAACCACCCCTCCTCCACTTCCTACCTATTTATAGCTTGCTGAAATGTTATAGTAACCAACCAAATCGGCAACTTATTTATTTTACTCAGCATTATATTTTTGAGATCTGTCCATGACATAGGTGGATGGATATAAATATAGTCCATTCCCTTTTAACTACTGTTCATAGTTCATTGAGTGACTTTATTAGCTTTTGTGTATTTGTTTCCCTCTGAAGCATATTTACATTTGTTTCTAGTTTTTTTCCCTATACAAACAGTGTAGCAGTCCATATTCTCCCATAGGGCTCCTGAGAATAGTTGTATTATTTCTTCATAATTACTTATTTCCCCAGCCCCTGCTAAGCTTCCCTCCAGGCGGAACATTCCTCCCTCCTTCGTTGACTTTGAGCTTGGCTATGTGACTTGTTTTGGCTAATGGAGCTTATGCCATGTCTGAGCAAAACATTTCAATGTATTTGTGTGGTTTGGCTCTGCTTCCATGGAGATTCTGTCCTGTGTTATGAGAACATCATGCCCCAGATAGTGACTGTACCTTTAGTCTGGGAGCCAGTATAAGAGGATACATGGAGCCAGACCAAGACTAGCCTAACCCAGCCAAGCCCAGCTGATCCACCACCAACCTGCAGCTCTCGTGTTACAAGAGAAAGAGAGAAATGTTTGTTGTAATACCTAGGGATTTGAGGATTGTTAGTGGCTGCAGCGAAAGTTGACGACCACAGAAATAGGTCCCTAAGTGTAAGCTACTACCATAATACAACCTAAAATATTCGGCATTGGCCTTAGAAAACCTTCAATGTGGCAATCTATGTTATGTCATTCATTTGGTAAAACCATAAAAAACATACTAAATGAACTTCAGGCTTTGGTGAAGAGATTTCAAGGCAGAATGTTCATAATGCGATTTGGTTGTTATTAGCTGTATTAGATAAGGTACTAAAAGAAAGTAATTCTCAGAAAAGAATTAGCTTGTTTGTCTTAAGGCATAATTTACTTAGAATAAAATCCATCCTTTTTAGTGTGTAGTTCGTTAGTTTTGACAAATGTATGAGTGTGTACTTATGTGGCTACCACCAAACTCAAGGTATGGAACCATTTCATCATCCTAAAAAATTACCCAGTTCCCTTTGAAGTCAGTCTTCTGCCTAAGCTCCAGCCCCTAGAATTACTGATTTTTTTTTCTGTCTCCAAAATTTTGCTGTTTTCAGAATGTCCTATAAATGGAATCACATAGTATGCAGCCTTTGAATCTGGACTCTTTCACTTAGCATAATGCATTTGAGATGCATCCATGTTGCTGCATGTATCAAGGATTTGGTCCGCTTATTTTGGAGTATTATTTCATTATATAGATGTTCTTCAGTTTATCCATTCACCTTTTGAAGAACATTTAGGTTCTTTTCAGTTTAAGGCAACTACAAATAAAACTACCATAAACATTTTCAGGCTGTTTTTTGTTTGTTTATGGTATGCATGTATATGCGTGTGTGTGTGTGTGTGTGTGTGTGTGTGTGTGTGTGTGTGTGTGTGTGTTCTTGAGTTTTTATTTTCCCTGGTAAATATCTAGACATGAGGTTTCTGGATTGTATGCTAAGCAGATGTTTAACTTTTTAAAAACTGCCACACTGTTTCCAAAGTGGTTGTACATATTACATTCCCGCCAGTTGTTCTGCATTCTTGTCAGCATTTTATATTGCTAGTCTTTTCTGTTTTAGCCATTTTGATAGCTAAGTAGTGGTATTTCATTGTGGTTTAAGTTTGTATCTCCCTGATGACCAATTATGTTAAATATCTTTTCATGGGTTTTTTTTTTTTTTGTCAACCATATGTCTTTGGTGAAGTGTCCGTTTATACCTTAGTTCATTTGTGCTGCTATTACAAAATATCTGAGACTGGGTAATTTGTAAACAATAGAAGCCCATTTTTTACAGTTCTAAAGGCTGGAAGTCCAAGATCAAGGTGCTAGCAGGTTCAGTGTCTGGTAAGGGCCTGGTCTCTGCTTCTGAGATGATGCTATGTTGCTGTGACATCCAAACGAAATAAACACTGTGTCCTCACATGGCAGAAGGGATGGGAAAACACACATACTTCTTCAAGTGCCTTCCTAAAGCCCTAGTTGCATCTTTGAGGGCCGAGTCTTCATGGCCTAATCACCTCTTAGAGACCCCATCTCTTAATAGTGTTGCATTGGGGATTAAGTTAAACTAAGGGTACAGAAGCCTGATAAAGTATCTATAATTAATTTAAAGAGAGTGAGGCAGGTCTCAAAACGAACTGTGGTTATGCCTATTGCCACATGATGAGGCCAACAGGAATCAATTAGATAACAGAAACAGAAATGTTCTTTAGCATTTCTCAAAAATGCTACTCGCTTTCATTGATAGAAACAGTGATAGATCAAGAAGTAAAACATCCCCTGAGCTCCTAGCTTTCAATAGGTGGGCAGCAGGCTGAGAAAAGCGCTCAACTGTTAAGCAGGGCATATTCCACAGTGTCCTCTTCAGACATGGCCAAAGAGGATAATGGAAAAGAATGGGCTTGCCAGAGACCAGAGCCAAAAACTTTGGAGAAAAACAACTAGGGAGCTGCTCCCAGGAAGCAAAATCAGGGCCCAATCAAAGAATATTCTTTACCCCATTTAAGGATTAAAAAAATAGTAAAATAATGCCTCTCACACAGATACAGAATGAACATGTGTTAAAATGTTTTATTTAACTCATTATTAATGAAGGAACCAGATAGATGTTGCAAAGAAAATTCTCTAGGAAAAATCTAAAGACAAGATACATTTACATAAGAGAAATGTGTCAATGGAGGCAAAACCAACTTCTTTCACAATGGGAAAGGGAAGTCAATTAAAATTCCACCAGACAGAATTTTTTACATGTCTACAGGTATGAATTATTTTGCATTATTCTCTTTTATCTACAATTCACAGAGTTGTAAAATGGCCCAAAGATAATGAAAGATACAGAGCTCCCATAGACTCAGAGTCAGACCAAGTTGAAAGGTATGCACTAAAAACTGGATAGTTTTCCATTGAAACACAATTTTCCCCTACAACCCACAGGATTTGTGTAGCATGATTTCAGAATTGTTATGGACCAGTGACTGTTGTGCCTCCTCTTTTTCCCTTTTTCAAGTGGATGTGTTTATTGCAGTTGTCCTTCTCTACCATTATACACTGAATATATAGGGGCCAGATCATTTGTAATTTTAGTGCAAGTTGAATATCCCTTATCTGAAATGCTTGAGATCAGAAATGCTCTGAATTTCAGATTTTAGAATATTTGCATGTACACAAAAGGATATCTTGGGGATGGGACCAAAACCTATGGAAAAGATGTATCATTGCTGAAGGGAGCTGGTGGGGTCTTTTTTCCCCTTGGGGATACTGTGTGCTGTGTGCCTGAATTTTTACTGCATTTATTGAATTTTTACTGGCTTGGGAGAAACTATATCTGAGTCTACTGTAGGTCGTGAAGTCCTGGACTTCAAGCCTGATGTCTAATTGGATGAAGCTTTTACGACATCTTAGAGAGAAGGTGGGTAATTTTTGTTTGTGGAGAGAAGTGTTTGTGTCTAAGAGAAGGGTAGACTTAGTAGACTATGATATTTTAGTGATTATTCCTTATGATACATTGGGACAGATCAATCATTTTTGTGGTTTAACTCTGCCTTCCCTGACTGTTCTTCATCGTAAGAATCATATGGCCCAGATAGCAACTAATCCTCCAACACAGGTCACTGAATAGAAAGATATGTGAAACCCAGCTAAACCCAGTAAATCTCATTCAAGCCCAGTGAAACTCAGCTTGGTCTAGTAGAGCTTTAGCTGACATTTAGTCCTCAAGTAACAGAAACAAGAAAGAAATATTTGTGGTTGCAACTCACTGGGATTTGGGGGTTATTTGTTATAGCAGAGAAAAATAATGCATTTGCTTACTTGCAACCTTTTAAGAGTTTTTCAGCCAAGCACGGTGGCTCAAGTCTGTAATCCCAGCACTTTGGGAGGCTGAGGTGAGGGGATTGCCTGAGCCCATGGGTTCGAGAACCTTCTGAACAACTTGGTAAGACCTCATCTCTACAATAAATAAAAAAATTAGCCAGGCGTGATGGCACATGCCTGTAGTTCCAGCTACTTGGGAGGCTGAAGTGGAAGGATTGCCTGAGCCCAGCAGGTTGACGCTGGGGTGGCCGTTAAGTGTGCCTGTACTCCAGCCTGGGCGATGGAGTGAGACTCCAACTTAAAAAAAAAAAAAAAGCTTTTCAAGGCATTTATCACATTAAAATTTTTTTATCAGATATTAAAAAATTACTCTATGGAGTAATTGTAACAATTTATATACCCAAAAGTAGTGTATGAGATATCCAGATTCATCAAACCCTTGGCATTTTCATGCATTTTTATTTCTGCCTATTTGATGGTTGAATATATCGCTTTTAGAATCTGAAATAAACAACATTGAAATGTTTGTTTTGAAAACAAAGTGGTGAGATTCAAATGAAAAGATGTCAACTCTGGTGACAGGTCTAAGGGATGATCATGGGGCTGGCCCTGGGAAATAGACAGAAGGGAGAATCTGGGGACCCGCAGGTGGTGAGCAGGCGGAGAAGCAGTGGGGATGGGAAAAGTTGGGGTCTAGTGAGGACAGGGTCCAGGACTTGTATGCCGGAGTCCAGCTCCCGCAGAGTCCAAGGTACCCCAAAGGTGGAGACGAGGTAGGCGATTGTGAGAAAGAGAGAGAGAGAGACTGGACACCTGTTATAAGAATGCAGATGCCATTTTATAGCGAGTAGTGGCGAACTTATGTTTCTCTCTACAAGGGAAATAATCCCTGCAAGTTGCTGCCACAGAACCAGTTAAAATCATCATTACAAAACAAATCACTTACAACAAATTACATGGATTTTTTTGTGATGTTAAAACAATGCTTAAGTTTAAGTATTCTACTCCACGCTTGGCTAATGTTCTCTCTAAGGGCGGAGACTATTTCCACCCAAAACAACATAATCCCAACACAATGATGTCACCCTGTAAAAAACAGTCCCGGCAACCCGTTAATATAAAATCTTAAGATTATAAAATTATAAAAGCTTCTCATTAAACAACTCCACTTAAAACAAAACTTATATCCCAAATTAATTAATATATATTACAATCTTTCTAACAAATCTAACTCTTTATAAACTTAACTTCCTATATTCAAATTATCTAGGGAAACAGATTTTTCCATAATAAAGTCTCTGGGGGCCAGAACTTTATACACGATGGAATACTACGCAGCCAATTTCTGGCCCAGGGTTTTGGAGCAGTTCATATGTAGAGTATTTCCATCTGGCGGAAGAATGTATACCTGGAGATCCTCTAGAAGTGCCTGGCAGATGTTTCTTTTTTCATGGACAAGGAGTTTCTTCTTGAAAACACTCTGGTCTTTCAAACCCCTTGGTAGTTTTTTCTTGTTCGAATTCCTTTATTGTTTTCCTATCTGGAACATCCTATCTCTAAGGAACAAACAGCTTAGAAGAAACTTCTAGTGATGTTATTCAGGCTTCAAGGTAGTTTCGGTTGTTAGATAAAACCTGTTTTACTCACTTAAATTCTACATCTAAACCCTTTAACTTTTTATATACTATAACTTTAATATGTATCTCAAAACAAACTTATAAATCACCTACATATACTTTAATATAAACTTTCACTACACTTAAATCTTATGCCTTGTATTCAAACGCCATAACTATAATTACAAATAATAAGTTAAAATATTCAAAACAATTCTTTGCCTAAACAAAATCAGAAACCTCTTTTTACCAGGTATTAGTCACAAATCCTAACCCTAAAAATAAGATCTGTAACCCATGACCAAGCAAAAGAAAATCCTTTAAACATGCCTCAGAGTCATCGCATGGCCAAAAGGGACAGGTTAAACAACATAGTGGGAAGTGGAAAGATGGACAATGAGTTTCCAGTAGCCTGTGGCCCGGGGTCACCAGGACCCTGTTAATCTGGTAGGCCTCCAAGGCTGGCTCCCAACACTTGTATCATAAACAAACCAGTCCATCCAAAGTTCTCATCTCCAGAGTGTCAGTGATGGGTTGTAGGCATACCCCTCAGGAGTAAAAGATACGCTGGCTTATGTATACATTGTTTTCATCTAAACTTTTTTCTCTTCATATCAGGAATTTATTGTGGGTGTATAGTCAAGAGAACCTATCTGAAAGTTAGAAGACCTGGGTGTAGGTCTCCATGGATAAGCTGTGACTCTAAGCAAGTCAGTGACCTCTGAAGGGGCTGAACTATTTGGCTTTCAAGTTTTTTCTCAGCCCCAAAAGCATAATTTTACTATTTAGTGAATCGGCTTTTCTAGTTCATAATTTTGTTATTCTAAAGCAGTAACCCGAAAACCTTCAAGGTCTAAAACACCTCAATCTTATTTCCTTTCACTTGTTTACCTTGCTGGATTACCCCAAATAAAAGGACAAGAAGGGGTATCTCTTTTAAAAGTGAAAGCCAAAGGTATATTTATCCAAGAGTCATAAGAGCATAAATTCACAGAAATGTTTGCAGCAGTTTTGTTTATAACGGGAAAGATCCCAGGTGTCCATCAACAGGAGAATAGATAAACACAGTATGCTGTAAACTTACAATGAAATACTACTTAGCAATAATAAGGGATGAACTATTGACACATACAACAACAGAGATGAATTTTAAAACATTATGCTAGTGAAAGAAGCCTTACAGAAAAGCGTAAATATTATATGATCCCATTGCTCTATAATTCTAGAACAGACAAAATTAATCTACAGTGGGGAAAAAATCAGAACAGTGATTGCATCTGAGGGACAAAGGGAGAGACCGACTGGGAAGGGCCATGAGGGGATTTTCTGGGGTAATGTTCTATATTTTAATAGAGGTTTATGCATTGCTCAAAACTCAGTGAATGTATTCTTGCAGTGTATATAAATTTAATGTAAGTAAATTATACAAAAATCCTGTAAATAAATATCCAATTTTATTTTATTAATTATATAATAAAATATATTAATTATATTAATGATATGCATGCTGAAGTATTTCAGGGGAAGTGTACTGATGTCTTCACTTTACTTTGAGATGCATCAAACAATCAGATAGATTTATGTTTAATAGAATGATGGCTAGATAAAGACACATGATAAAACAAATACAGAAAATATTAGTAGTGGTATTTAAGTATACTGATGTTTGCTGTAACATTAACTTTGCTCTTTGAAATTTTTGTGATAAAATATTGGAAGAAATCAAAGTGGTTTAATTTAATTTTTGTTTTTGTGATTTAAAAATGCATTAGATGATAAAAAGAGTATCATGAAATCAGATTAAGAATCACTCTTGCATTATTAGAAAGACAAAAAAACAGTTGCTGGTGAGGATGTAGAGAAAAGGGAACTCATACACTGCTGGAGGGAATGTAAATTAGTGCACCTACTATGGAAAACAGTATGGAGATTTCTCAAAAAACTACACTACCATGTAATCCAGCAGTCCCACTGCTGGATGCTTATTCAAAGGGAAATAAATCAGTATATCAAAGATATACGTGCATTCCCATGTTTATCACAGCGCTATTCACAATAGAAAAAATATGGAATCAACCTATATGTCCAAAATAATGAATGGATAAAGAAAAGGTGGTACGTATACACCATGGAATACTATTCCGCCACAAAAAAAGAATGGGATCCTATGATTTTCAGCAATTTGGCTGGCATTGGAGGACCCTATGTTAAGAGAAATAAGCCAGGCACAGAAAGACAAGTATTGCATGTTCTCACTCATATGTGGGAGCTAAAACAGTTGATCTCATGGAGGTAGAGAGTAGAATAATAGATACCAGAGGCTGAGAAGGGAGTGTGGGTGTGTGTGTGTGCGTGGAGGAAGATTAAAAGGGGTTGGTGATGAATATAATCACACAGTTAGACAGAGGGAATAAGTTCTAATGTTCTACAGCAGAATTGTACATTGCAAAATAGCTGGAAGACTGTACTTGAAGTGTTCCCAAACACAAAAATGACAAACACTTAAGGTGATGGACAGACACCCCAAATATCCTGACTTGATCATTACACATTCTGTGCATACAATAGAGTATCATAGGTGCCCCATAAATATGTACAAATATTATGTATCAATTTTAAAAAAGAATCACTCTTGCAGAGGCAGAATTATACGTTCCTACAACTCCCAGAAGTGACCGCTTTATTTCTGGCTTGCTAGGAAGTTAATTTGAAGGAGAGAATGGAGCAGTGTGTTAGGCCTTCTCTAAGATGGTCCCCATCTCCTGGGATTCATGTCTTGTATCATCAATCCCCTCTTCTTGAGTGTGGTTGGACTTACTGATTCACTTACGACCAATAAAACATGACAAAAGTAACTGGATGCCTCACCAAGATTAGATGATAAAAAGACCACAGTTCCCATCTTGGGTACTCAGTGGCTTTTTCTCTCTCTCTCTCAGATCATCAGCTGCCATGTCATGGCATGGGGACATTCCAGTAGCTTGTGGAGAGTCCCACATGGCAGGGGATGGAGGCCTGTCAGCAACTACATGAGTGAACTTGGCAGCAAAACTTCTGAAACCTGGCGATAGCCATGAGACTGAGCCTGGAAGGGACTTCCCCAGCCCTCGTGGAGCCTTCACAGGTCTATAGTCCCATCTGACAACTTCACTGCAAACTCCTAAACCACCCAGCTAAGCTGCTCCCATATCCTGACCCACAGGAACTGCATAAGACATTCAATGTTTGTTGTTTTAAGCTGCTAAGTTTGGGGGGGTAATTTTTTAGAAATAAACAAAATCTTCTTCTTCCTCTGACTCCCTTTTCTTCTCTCTTTAGTGGCATCATGTCCCAAGTATTTTGCTAGATGAATTTACATATATTCACCCATTTTCATTTTTACTAGACATTTTGGTGCAAGTATTATTCCTGAATTAAAGATGAAGAAGTCAAACAACATCCTTTAAGGTAAGCATCTGATTTGACAGAATTTTAATGTGTGTCTTTATGATGTCAGAGCCTGTACTCTTTCCACTAAGCCACACTGCCCAGAGTGCTGCAGCTTGCCCCAGGAGGGTTGTCCAGTGCCCATTATTGCTGCTGGGACCCTTTATGAGCAGCAAAAGGAGACTGTAGAACCTTTTTGTCTTACCTCATCAGACTACTCAGATCTAGCTCTCAGGATCTCCACTTGAAAACAGCTGTTGAATGATATCCTAAAAGTAGTTCAGCAGAGGCCACACATGGAAAAATTATCGAGGAGAGAGGTCTAGATGAACAGAAGGAAAAACACTCATTTAAGAGTCTTCTGCATTCCAGGCATTTTGCTTATGAACACATTATGAAAGATTTCTGATTTTTCGGGTTCTGAGCCATCTAAAAATAATTGAAATAGTTTCCTTCACTCTTCAGGTAGAAAAAGACAAATAGAGAAGCTTTTATCAATATTCAAATACACACACACGTGCACACACACACATGTTTTATAGGGTATGTCTTGAGGTAATCACAAATCCAGGTCAACTTTTTCTTCTGCCTTCCACACATTTAAGACAATGCAGCAATCCCAAGGAACTGCAAGATTTCTTTAGTGCATTTTGACTCATCAAAGACTAAATTATGTTTGGTATCAAACTACCATTGTTTTTATTACACACACACACACACACACACACGCGCGCGCACAGGAAAACAGATCAATTTTAATGACTCTTCACCATGTCACCCATCTGGAGGAACAGGCTTATAATAATATGCATCAAGTTTAGATCTTTATTATGGCTCTGGCCATCCAGTCTGCTTTGGGTCAGATTCACTTGGGTTTTTATCTTTTCCATAGACTCTGAGCTCCTAGAGGCCAGCAACTATGTCTATTATTATTATTATTATTTTTGGAGTTTCCGTAATGCATAATAAATATTTTGAAGTAAAAGCAGAAGTTAAATGTTAAAATACTCTAAAATATACATTTTTCACTTTAGGCATGCTGAGTAAAAGCAGGAAAGCTATAGACTTCCTATAGCTGACTGAATATTCTATGGAAGTGTGAAGAGTGTGTTCAGACTGCCCGGATTCAAGCCTGACTCTGGCACTTAGTAGCTGTAGGATTTTGTTTAAGTTGCTTAACTTCTCTGTGCTTCGGTTCTCTCAGCTAACTATGAAATGGGAATGATTATGGGATCTACCACAGATGAGGATTAAATGAAACAATACATGAAAAGTACTTCAAATTGTGCTCAGAACACATAAGAACTCCATAAATGGAGGATTATTATTATTAAGAAATATGGGGAGCTCACAGAAGAGGGACTTTGTGAGTGAATATGTAAGCATCTTTATTTCATGGTACCATCCTAAGTATACTACTTGAATTCTCTGGGTCAGTTTCTTCATCTGCCAAATGGGGACAATACTAGGGCCTACCTCATAAAGCAAGTACTAAATGAGGTATAAAGCATATAAAGCACTTAAAAAGTGTCTGGCAAATAGTAGTTGTTTAATAAATTCACTTATTCATTCAACGTAGACTCATTGGGCATTTGGTAGTCAGCTAAAAGGCATCTTGAGACTTCCTACAGTTCATTTACAGGTTAATCTTTTCTTTTTTTTTTTTTTTGACTTGGAGTCTCACTCTGTCACCCAGACTGGAGTGCAGTGGCCGCTCCCGGCCACCGCAGCCTCGACCTGCAGGGTTCCGGCAATCCTTCCGCCTCAGCCTTCCAAGTAGCCGGAATTACAGGCATGCGCTACCACGCCCGGCTGATTTTTTTATTTATTGTAGAGATGAGGTCTCGCTGCCCAGGCAGGTCTCTAACTTGCGGGCTCAGGCAATCCACTCACCTCAGCCTCCCAAAGGCATGGGATTACAGGCTAAGCCACCGAGCCCAGTTCTAATTTTTGATTTATTGTAGAGATGAGGTCTTGCCAAGTTGCCCAGGCAGGTCTCGAACCTGCGAGTTTAGACAATCCACTCACCTTGACCTCCCAAAGCGCTGGGATTACAAGCTGAGCCACCAACCCGGCCTATAGGTTAATCTTTAGGCAAACTCTGAAACTGAGTTCAGAGTCTTCCTTTCAATCATGGGAAAGAAGAAATCAGACAGCAGGAATGGCAATTTCTAAGCTATGACCGGGGAACAAAACACTAGGACAATGTTGACTATAGGCCTAATACATTTTTAGTTTAGAATCCTTTAAAAAAAAAAAAAGAATCCAGACCATTGAGATTCTGGCTGTAATAAGCTTGCAATTCTACCAGTTTTCTCAGCCTCATTTTTAAAAATATTGGTTTAATATTGCCTTTATAAGTTAAATTTGGAGTTTGGAGTATTTTAGACTTCTAAAGACTTCGAACATAATAATATTCAGTAAAAATTGAAGAACAAAGGAGACGTGGTAATGAAATAACTGGTGATAGCAACTGGTGATAGCAACTCCTCAGTTTATTTTAGAAATGACTACAGGGAGTGATGATGACTTTTTTTTTTTGGATAGAGAGAGGTCTTGACATCAAGTGATCTTCCAACCTTGGTCCCTAGCGTGCTGGGATTACAGGCATGAACCACTGAGCCTGGCCCATATGAATGATTATTGAATGAACAATATGTTGTTCTGTGTGTATATACTTAGGCACATTTATAAATAATAACTATTAAATATATAATATTATTAATTAATAATTAATAAATAGTAGTTTTCTCTGTGGTGATTTTTCTTTTGGCAAGAATGCCCAGATATCTTCTGCCCTAAGCTGAGTAGATGACAAGGCTTCCTCTCTTGTGCCTGGCCGGGTGGCCAAACTGCACACCTCAATGATAGCATCTGTGAAAAATGGGTTGAGAGCTGTGTGTCCAGAGAAGGCTGTGTTAAGGCACCTGCTCACTGTTGGGAGAGGGACAGTCATTTGCCTAAAGAACTCGTTCTGTTTCAGGAAGAAGCCAGCTTTCTGGACAAGTCAGTCTGGTTTCTAGGGTGGTTTTAAAAAGTAACCTAAATAGAATTCATAGCAAGCACAGAGACTCAGGCAGGTCCAGAAAGACACTAGGAACCTGGCACATTAGCCATTTAGAAAGGAAGGGGCTATATGCATTTGTTCTAAGTCTATAAAAAGGATAATTACTTTGGCAAGGAGTTCATTTTCTGCTCCATAAAGGCAGCGGTAGATGGGTTATAAATAAGTAATGGCTCATAATTCATTAAAAACAGGAGGATGAGAAAAGTTTAAAGAAAGCATGAACTTTAAGGAGAAACTTCAGAATTCAAGACAGGTTACAGAAGACCAGGCAGCACAAATCCCTCCCCAAACATGAATCAAAATAACCCAAAGTGGACATTTTCCTTCAAATGGGACTGGTTCTTCCAGTCCCCATCTGCAGTGGGCACATTGCTGGGTGCTGACCTTCTTCCTTAGGCACAGGCAGACCACTGGATCCTGAATCAGGAGACTTAAATTCAAGTTACTCCCTATAATCTTGGGCACATCACTTAATGTCCTTGAACCTCATTTTCTCGAGTGCAAAATGGGATAGCAATAGTACTAGACTCACAAAGGGGCTGTGAATACTGCTTTTTTATTCATTCAATAAATACATGATTTTTGAGTGAAGTCCTACTTGTACCAGGAGTGGAGAAAGCGACGAGTATGAATACCCATGCCCCAGTCCTTCAAGAATTCAAAGTATCTCTCTCCAAGGCTCTCCCTGGACCAGCTGGGTCCAAATCTCTGGGAGTGGTGCCCAAGCACCGATATCCTTTACAGGATTCCCGGGTGAGCTCTGGGCTAAAGATCGCTGGTGTGGGCAGAGAAGTAAGCATCCCAGTGAAGGAAACACTAAGTCAGTGGAGATAGAAAGAGGCTTCACAGACCTGAGCTAGGTTTTAAAAGAGGGAGTAAGAGTTTGCCCACAGGGTGCATTCAGTCTGCTAGTTCAGAGTGGTTGAAGCCCGGGATGCATTTGCTTGGGCTCAGGAAATGAGTTAGAGGTGTAAGTGAAGGCAAGATTCTAGGGTCACAGGAATGCTGGGTCTCACAAAGGCAATGGAGAGTCCCTCCAGGTTTTAATGTTTATATACTAGGAAGACTGTTCTGGTTCTAGAAAGTGGGTGCAAGCTGGGCTCGGTGGCTCAGTTTGTAATCCCTTGCCTTTGGGAGGTTGAGGTGAATGGATTGCCTGAGCCTGCAGGTTCGAGACCCGCCTGGGCGACCTGGCGAGACCTCATCTCTACAATAAATCAACAATCAGCCGGGCGTGGTTGCGCGCGCCTGTAATTCCGGCTACTCGGAAGGCTGAGGCGGAGGGATCACCGGAGCCCAGCAGGTCGAGGCTGCGGTGGCTGGGAGTGGCCACTGCATTCCAGTCTGGGCGACAGCGTGAAACTCCAACTCAAAAAAAAAAAAAAAAAAGAAAGTGAGTGCAACCCGAGGTCAGAGAACTTTCCTGCAGTCACCCGGATGATATGGTATATGAAAGAGTTACACAAATGTGAGGTTAGCCCTGCCCATATGCTTTTCTTGTCAGGAGACACAAGGGGTAGAGAGGACTCTAGACATAATCTTCTTTTCAAAATCTGGAGCATGCCCAGGGAGCTGGTTCTCAATGGGCCTTCCCCTGCTGTAGCTTCTCTTCTTTTCCAGACCTTTGCCTCTTCTTCTGCATTCCCAAGGAAATAATGATCTGTGTCACTTGCTTTCAGAGTTCCTTTACGTGGAGTGAGTTTGGAGACACAGCCATTGCCCAAGGAAATGATCCTGACAGTAGAAATTTCGAGTACCTGTGTTCCTATTTTTCTGAGAGCACCATTTATTGTTTGTTTTGTTTTGCCAAAGCATCTTGCTACAACACTTGAATGATTCAACTCCTATTCCTGTGACCGCCTGGCATCTGGTTGCCCTGTACATGCTAGCAGCACCATTCTACAGTTTGAGGTAGAAGTAGAATCCATAGAAGGGCATGGGCATCACTGCGCCTCCCAGTGGCCTCACAGGTCCCAAACCTTGACACTCATACAGCCACTTGTCTAGCTCCCTGGAATGCCTTCCTGCTTTCTCTGCTTGTGCAGAGAAACTCCTACTCATTAGGGAAGACACTTAGGAGTTAGCACACATTTGAGTTCTGACTGCATGGGTTCTATTTCTGGCTGGGTTACTTATTAGCTGTGTTAACCCTGGGTAAGTTTCTCAACCTCTCTATGCATCAGTTTTCTCATCTATAAACACGATAAGAATAATTTCTATATTGTGGCAGGCAATGTGGTTAAAGCAAAGTGAGCTACCCGTTGTAACACACTTAGAGCAATGCCCGATACAGAGCCAGCAATGTGTTTGTTTTTGTCATTTTTCAAATCCTAGCTCTGATGCTCCTTCCTCTGTGAGGTTCGTCAACACTGTGATGAATGGCCCTTCTGTAATCTTCTCCCACTTGTGTTACAATTATTTATCTACACTAGACCCCCACTCGTGGTTTTGCTTTCTGCAGTTTCAGGTACCGGCAATCAACCACTGTCTGAAAATATTAAATGGAAAATTTCAGAAATAAACAACTCATAAGTTTTCAACTGCATCATTCTGAGCAGTGTGATGAAATCTTGTGTTGCCTGCTCCTTCCTGGGCATCTCACTCCATCCGCTTGGGACGTGAATTATCCCCTTTGTCCAGGGTAACCAGCTGTCTAAGCTCCCTGCCATTAGTCACTTAGTAGCCATCTCAGATCCACTGTCACAGTTTCACAGTACTTGTGTTCCAGTCTCATTTTTAGCAATCAACAATACTCTTTCATTGTATTTTGGAGACTAAGATCTGATTCTTTCATGTGTTGAAAAGGAACTTAGAACAGCAAAGACATTTCAATGCCGTTGTGTTTTTTTTGCCATTCAAACTTTGGCCTTACTTGAGGCATTTTCTTGCTGCAAATCCTATAAAATATTTAGTTTTCTAAGCACCTTGAAGTTTAATCCCCATAAAGAAACTTCAGTCTGGAAATGTCAGGCATAATTTATTAACTCCTGTTCCTTACATATTGATGGCAAATTCTGCAGTTCTGATTGGGAACTGAACTGCAAATGCAATCTAGAGGCTGAAGTAGACAAATTGCTTTCAAGGTACAGGTAGAGGAAGCATGTAGGATTCACTTGCGACTTTATTTATTTATTTATTTTTTGAGTTGGAGTCTCACTCGGTCGCCCAGACTGGAGTGCAGTGGCCGCTCCCGGCCACTACAGCCTTGACCTGCTGGGCTCCGGGGATCCTTCCGCCTTAGCCTTCCAAGTAGCTGGAACTACAGGCGCGTGCTACCATGCCCGGCTAATTTTTTTATTTTATTGTAGAGATGAGGTCTCGCCAAGTTGCCCAGGCAGATCTTGAACCCACGGGCTCAGGCAATCCACTCACCTCAGCCTCCCAAAGCGCAGGATTGCAGGCTGAGCCACTGAGCCCGGTTTCACTTGCGACTTTAGTGAATGCTTTCCGAGGTCTGATACAAAGGAGCTCCCAGGGGCTGTAGACGTTTCCTCAGCCTGATGTCCACCTGGCTAATGCCCTCACTTCCTGCAAAATTTTGCTCAAATATCCCATTATTTCCTCCTACAACCTATCCCTTCCTCCTCAGTACTCCTGATCCCCCCATTCTCTTATCCTTTCTAGCTTTTCTTTTTTCCATACTACTTTATCAGTTTCTCGTAGTCTATGGAATTTACATACTCATGTTTACTGTCTGTTTCACCCCATTAGAATGTAAGCTCGTGAGGGGAAGAACTTTTTATTAGTTTATTATCTCCTGCAGCAACCGCCATTTACTGTGATTGCTATCAGTCACCTTTAAAACTGCAGCTCTTGCAGTTACCACCAACCCCAAAAGGTCATGTGCTGTCTCACAACACAAATAACCCTGTATCTGAAAGCCAAAAAGATTGGGGTGAAGAGTGTGGGGTCAGTGCAAAAAAGCAGAGTCTAACCCTAGAGGAACTTACAACCCACAGGGTTCTGTGAGGAAGACAGGGGACCTCAAAAGGGTCAGTGGTACCTTTTCTGTGTTCCTCAGGTGGTCTCAGGAATCATCAGCAGTCTTTGTGGAGATATATGAGGCCCAAATAGGCCAGACACATGTTGCAAAGAAACGTTACTGACCACAGCAAGAGTTGTAAGATGCTCACTGACCAGCTGTAAATCATTGTTGTAAACTAACCTTTAGTTCACAGTAAACAGAAAAACAGTTAATCATTGCTGTTAATTAACCTGACTGTCTTGCAGAAACTCATCATACAAATAACTTTCTTTTTAAAGCTTTTCTATGTCATGTAGGTGATCTCCCTGGTGCCTGGCACAGCACCGAACTTCCCAGCACAGCCTTATAAAAATCACTTCTTGCCTCTTTGCAGACAGCAGACACTCTTCCTTTGCTGTTCTGCCCGTCACTTTCTTCACAACACCCCCTCCCTTTATTTTATTTTATTTTATTTTTTGAGTTGGAGTCTCATTCTCGCCCAGACTGGAGTGCAGCGGCTGCTCCCGGCCACTGCAGCCTCGACCTGCTGGGCTCTGGCGATCCTTCCGCCTCAGCCTTCCAAGTAGCTGGAACTACAGGCGTGTGCTACCATGCCTGGCTAATTTTTTGATTTTATTGTAGAGATGAGGTCTCGCCAAGTTGCCTGGGTGGGTCTCAAACCTGCGGGCTCAGGCAATTCACTCACTTCAGCCTCCTAAGGCGTGGGATTATAGGCTGAGCCACCGAGCCTGGCTCCTCCTTCCTTTAATAAATCTACCTTTCTTAATTCATAACTGTTTTGGTGAATACTTTTGCCACCCATGCCTCTGACCACACCTAGTCATGTATGCATGGCAGTCTTCTTTGGGTCCCTTTGTGGTTGCTAAAAGCTGTCAAAAGACACACTTACAAACAATTTAACTTAAAGATGTAGTTGGCTTTTATTTGTGGTTCTAAAATTGGGAAACAAATCAAATAGAACGAGTATTCTAATGAGGTGAGCAGAGGACTTTGGCTTTATAGACAGAAAGGACTGAAGAAGCAGCTATAGAGAACATAAATCAGATTGCTTATCTCAAAGTTAGTTTCCTTCTATGGTTAAAACAGAGAGGACTTCCTTACTTCAGTTGACTAAAATCTCCTGTATTTTTGGAAAGCTGGCCTATTTTAAAGTTCAGTTTGATTGTATGGCACTTAGCACAGATGACTCCATTCTGTTCTGGTCTGGTCTACTGAGGCCTAATACAGGAGGCTACTACCAAAAAAAAAAATGGCCTCCCATAAACTTTGTTTAATAATGGTATCAGCTGCTGACTTCCCAGCTATCACCAACACTAGCTACTTGTATGACAAAGCTGAGTGCTGAGTGTATTGTCCACTGCAGAGAATGAGACCAATACCTTGTCAGAGCTTGGGTAGGGTCTTGAAGGGAGAAAGGAAGACTGGAATTTATTGAGTATTTGAAGTTTGATTTAAGGTAAATCTTTCAATGGGGGGTAAGCTGTTGATAAAGTTTTAATGTCTTTGTTTCTATTACCCTGAATGCAAATGTAAGGTTTCTGTATAGGGAAAGAATGATTTCCATAAGTTCTTTGTTGGAATAGATCCCTGTTATGAAGGACAGATTAATGAGAGGAACACAAACACGTTTATTAACATGTATGTTTCATAAATAATTGGGAAACACTTAGAGATTGAGTAGTTCTCAAAGAAGTGGCTTTGAATTCCAGTTTATGTAGCATTTTCAACAAAGAGCAGTAAATTTTCAGATAAGTGACAAAGGAAAAGGACTTTGAGTCTCTAGGGGCAGGAATTTGAAGGAAGGAAAATAAATGGCAGACAAAGACTAGTTAATAAAGCTTCTTAATGTGGATTCCTCTGGTACCATCTCTAGGGCAATAAGATTCCAAAGTTGTCTTCAGTGGCTAACCTCTGTCCTTCTTGGTAGAAAGTGGGGCAGGATACCTGTTGTCTTTGTAAATCTTTTTCCTGCCTTTAAGCAAATAGAGCAAGGGCAGAGAGCTTTCCTGTATCTGCTGCTTCTTAATTACCTTCAGGTCAACAATGCTTCAAATTTTGGGGTGGTATATTTCTGATCTCTCATGTCAGAGCAAGGCAGATTATTATTTATTACAACAATAACTGTATCTGTTCCCCACACTCCAGTTTTTCTCTCTTCTAGGGTGATGTGATGAGAGTCAGATGGTTTGGCCTGCATGTACAAAGGGGGCTTCTTGTATGACAGGAGTGGAACCCTGGAATTATCAATCTGGCAGTTGACATTAGATAGCTTACCCAGCTGCCCTTCTGAAAGAGAGAGAGAGAGAGAGAGAGAGAGAGAGACAGAGAGAGAGAGAGAGGAACTTAATCTCTCCACTGTTTAAAAAAATCTCCTTGGGAAGAGAAGAGTTAAGATCCCTCTGGAATATAAATAAATAAATGTCTCTTGGGGAAAGACAAGACAAGCCTGGCAGAGTTTACAACCTTGGAATAGCTCCATGTCTGAGTTTTATTCTCCTTTGAATCTGGTTTTTATCCTCCTTTGAAATGTAAACACATACCTGCAAGGAGGTGCCTCCAGGGGGATAAATCTTTCTAGAGTTATCTGATGATCCATCCAATTGCCCTTTAAATTTCAAGCCTTGTCCTTTAACCCAGATTCCAGTAAAATCTGCTCAAAAAGCCCTAACTATGTAATAGAGAAACATCATAATGTTCACTTCCTGACATGGCCTTGATTAGGATTAGATAAGAATCACTATCTAACAATTAAAAAAAAAAATAAACAAAGGTCACCCAAATGAGACTAGGCAAAGGCTATTTATTTAGAGCTTGCTATAGCAAGGGAGTCAGCTTCCACCACTTGCATTTGGCATTGACTCAAAGGAAGACAGTTAAGTGGGAAAGCTTTATACTGTAGTGGGAACACAGAGAGGCTGTGACACGAAGGCTGTTTTGGGAAGCAGCAGATTTATTTGCTCCGGAGCGACTAAGCAGACTAATGCTCCCAGGCTGAGCACCCTGGGGAAAGAGGAGAGGGGTCTTATACCTTAGTTTAGGTAAGGGAGGGGGGGTCATGTTGAGCGATTACACATTTTCTTTGGAATTCACAAGGTTGTACTCATCAAAACCGGATTTTCAAAGAACAAATGGTCTTCAGGAAATGCATGGCAAGCAGGGGTTGTAAACTGATAACTTCAAAAAGAAGACTTGAGTAAGTTTGTGAATTGGTCATTCTTTTGCATTTCCAGGAAAGCCATCAGTCTTTGGCTATTTGGTTTTCTTAAGCAAAACTGGTCTGGTGGGTTTTCAGAACTTGCTGATTGATTTTCTTTCTTTTTTTTTTTTTTTTTTGAGTTGGAGTCTCACTCTGTCACCCAGACTGGAGTGCAGTGGCCGCTCCCTTCCACCTCAGCCTTCCACCTCAGCCTTCCAAGGAGCTGGAATTACAGGCATGTGCTACTACGCCCGGCTGATTTTTTGATTTATTGTAGAGATGAGGTCTCGCTGTCCAGGCGGGTCTCTAACCCGCGGACTCAGGCAATCCATTCACCTCAGCCTCCCAAAGGTGCAGGATTACAGGCTGAGCCACTGAGCCCAGCTTGATTGATTTTCAAAAGGAACACTTTTAACTACTATCAACCCCCTTTCTGCCACAAACTGGAAAAAAAGGAATTCATGGAGATTGGAGGCTGTTTGCAGGAGAAAGTTAAAGGTAGATTGACTAGACTTGGAACATTCTATGTGATTGGTTAGGAATGCAAATCAGGCCTCCTCCAATTGGTCCTAAATTGGAAGCAGGGACAAAAAATAGGGAAACTGGTGTTATTAATCAAGTTGCTGCTGAGTCAAACCAGGGTGTGCTTTACCTGGCGCAGTAAATACCAGACCTCCACACTGAGGTGTGCAGCAGGAAGAAGGGCATTTGTTTGCAGGGCTTCAAGCAAGGAGATTTGGGCAGCTAGGGTTTAAGAACGAACCTTGCCGAAGGCTTGCATATAAAGGCTTTAAAGACAAGGAAATTCTTCAGAAATGCAGAAGTTACAGACAAAATTGTGAATCAGTACATAGAGATTATACATTGGTTTAGACTAAAAAAAAAGTCAAGCTATCTTGAAGCAGGGGGCTTACAGGTCATAGGCAGATTCAAAGATTTTCTGATTTGCAGTTTGTCAAAGAAGAGAAGTTTGTTTAAAAACTTGGGCTCAGCAGAAATGAATGTTAACTCTGGCTCATGAGCATAACTTCCTCCAGGCCCCTCAGAAAGAAATTTAGAACAGAGGACGGTGATCAGAGTTCAGTCCTCAGCGCCCCCTTATCTGAGGTCTATGTATCAATGGATCTGTTTGGTGGGAATATGGGTTTCTGAAAAACAGTTACGGGACATATGCTAAGATGTTACCTTTAGTTTCTATAGAAACAAAATATCTTATCATTCTAACTTCTTTAGCTATTGTTTCAAGCAATACAATTACCATCTTGCTTATCAAGTTGCTCATTTACTTCTTTTTTTAATTTTTTATTATTATTTTTTATACATATTTTTTATTTTAAAATTGTGGAGTACAGTTAAGGGTTAGGTATACAAATATACATTGTGCAGGAACCCTTGATGATGAGGTGTGCCACCCCTTCCCCAGCCAGATATTGACTACCATTAATCCCACCTCCCTTCCCCTCCTTGTCCCCTCCCCATAGTTTCCCGCCACTGTCAATCCTTTTCTTATAGTATTACGATAGTTGTTCAAGGTCCACTTATGAGTGAGAACATGTGATACTCAGATCTTTGTTTCTGTGAGAGATCACTCAGTATTATAAACTCTAATTCCATCCATGTTGCTGCGAAATTCATGATTTTGTTCTTTTTGGTTGCGTAATATTCCGTTGTGTATATGTCCCACATTTTTAAAATCCAGTCCTCTTTTGATGGACAGCATGGTTGGTAAAAGCTCTAAAAATCGACCTTCCATATGACTCCACAATCCCCTTACTGGGAATATACCCTGAAGAACTCAAATCACTCTATAAAAAAGATACCTGCACATGTATATTTATCGCAGCATTGTTCACAATAGCAAGATCATGGAACCAACCATTTACTTCTTAAGGGTAGCTAGGTGCCTAGAATTTCTTCTGAAAGATTGTCCTCTATTTCCATGCTTGAAGATGGTGGATGTTTAGCAGGCACCGAAGAGGAGTTATTTGCTCTGTCTCAATGTCCTGGTTGTTTAGGGTCAATTGTGACAGGGTTATTATTTGGCTTCCTGGACTGTTTGCTAGAGATAGTGGTCGGACTTGTAAGTCTGACTTGTAGATAGTAGGTTAGATTATGGGTTGGTTTCTTCAGGTGGCTGCTGAAGATTGTCAGAGTTTTATTTTGATATATGGTCTGATCATGGCCTAATTGCATATTCGGTCTCTCACGGTTTAGGTTTGGTGGAAACAGGAAGGCTAAGATTTTGAAGCAAGGAAGTTTTAGAACATAAGCTGTCTGTTGCTGCTTCCTGCTAAAGAGTTGATGAGTCTTTAGGGGTATATCTCTATAATAAACAATCAGGTTGTTTGCTTGGACAAGAGCATCCTGGAATAGTAAAGTTGTGCTAATGAAGATGATGGGATAGTAAAGTTATGTTAAACAGAGACAATATGACTGGGGACAGGGGCAGATAGGTAGTTTTGGTTTTCCATTGAATAAATGAAAGGGGGCCGGGCTCGGTGGCTCAGCCTGTAATCCCAGCGCTTTGGGAGGCCGAGGTGAGTGGATTGCCTGAGCCTGAGGGTTCAAGACCCACCTGGGCAACTTGGCGAGACCTCGTCTCTACAATAAATCAAAAAAATTAGCCGGGTATGGTAGCGCACGCCTGTAGTTCCAGCTCCTTGGAAGGCTGAGGCGGAAGGATCGCCGGAGTCCAGCAGGTAGAGGCTGTGGTGGCCGGGAGCGGCCATTGCACTCCAGTCTGGGTGAGAGTGAGACTCCAACTCAATAAAAAAAAAAAAAAAAAAGAAAGGGAAGGGGACCAAGATTTGTCTAATATAATAGATATTCCTCAATTTTAGTTCTTCACTACCTCTCAGGTGTGAAAAGTGCTGTGAGAAAGGGGGGAATATTCTTACTTTACATGAAATGGAGATTCAGAATTTAAATAAGTTGTTCAAAGTTATACTTGAATGGTAGTAAAGTCAGAATTTTAACCCAGTTCTGCAGGACTTCAAAACTCCATGCTCTTTCTAAAGCACCATGTTGCCTTACATAAACTTAAATATTATCCAAATTGCCTCCTTGTTGTCATGCTTGTGTGTGAATGTGTAATGGATATATCAATATGTATGTTAGAAGAAAAAGAAGATAATGACATGGGCCTTGAAATGCCAAAAAATAAGTACTTTTTGAATGTAGGATTTTAAAATGTGTTTTGAGGAGTGAGTCCACAATTTAAACTTGCATTAACCCTTCGTTTCAAATATTCTCTGTTCTGATAGAAGGCCCTTTTAGCTACTGATTATAACACATTTCTTCTTAATATGTGCTTTCTCTTTTTTCCCCCCATTAAAAGTAATTGGCAAAAGTAGCTAGATTTAGTTTCAAATAATTAAATGTATGTGATTCTTGGGAATCATTTCAAATTTTGCTAGTGCTATACAGTTTTCAAGAACTGCGGAAATAAAACTTTGGGCATTGCAAGATTTACAGTCTTCACAGTTTGCAGTCTCTGCTGTTGGCATTTTTACTGAGCTGGCATACTCTCTGGAGAACATTATTTTATCTTTTAAAAACAATTACAATTATAATTGGTATTGTTATTACTTTCTTAGCTCCAGCAGGAGAATGCAATGATCCAGCCTCCGATTCATCAACATAAAATGCTGGGCGTGCAGCCATGTTAGGTTGTCAGGAGGGGCTCTGTGTTGCCTTCATCTGAGCTAAGCTCTGAAGCTACGAACAAGAAAAACCTCTGGAAGAATATTGCATTTGGTAAGAGCTTTCCTAGAAGGAGTCCCCAACTAGGGACCACACTTGTGGAATTTTCTTTTCTACTTCACAGGGAGAGGTTACCAACCATATCAGTTGTACTCACATCCTGCTGCATGTTGGAGTTACCTAGGGAGCTTTGAAAAATTATGATGACCAATCTGTACCCCAGATCTATTAAATCAGAAGCTCTGGGGATAGGATCAAGCATTAGTATTTACTAAAGCATCTGTTAAAGAAAAAAAAATTCAGGCTGGGTGTAGTGGTTCACACTGTAATCCCAGCACTTAGGGAGGTGGAGAAGGGAGGATTGCTTGAGCCCAGGAGTTCGAGACCAGCCTGGGGAACATAGCTAGACCTTATCTCTACAGGAAAAAAAAAATTAACTGAGCTTGGTGGCATGTGTCTGTAGTCCCAGCTACTCAGGAGCCCGAGGCAAGAGGATCACCTGAGCCGTGGTTGTGGTGAGCCGTGATTATGCCACTGCACTCCAGTCCCGGCAACAGATGAGACCCTGAATCAAATAAAAGAAAAAAGAGAAGGAGAAAATATCCAATGATACTTGTTAGGTATAGGGATCAGTGCATGATAGGTATAGCTACCAGTGCAATGAGATTTTGCAGTGGGGGAGATAGGGCTCAACTCCAAATACAGCATGGGCAAGTGGGAACTTAGAGCCAAAGAGGAGGGTGGAAGTAGATGGATGAAAAGTTACTAAGTGGAAACATCAGGGATAAGGAGGACTCTGGCTAAACTGATATAACAGGCTTCTTGCTGAAGACGGACTTGGGAGATCAGATATCACCTGGGAGATGGTGGAGCATGAGGAACCCCAACCGACATTGAGATTTCATCAGATGTCAAGGATGGAGGGTTCTTGCTAAACTGACCTAACAGGAATCTTTGTGAACAAAGGATTTTATAAGGAAGTGCATAGATGAGTCTAGGAGAATGTTCAGGAGTTTGACTAAAGTTTGGTCAAAGAATCTCTGTTGCCCACCAGGTGATTCCAGCTTGCAATCAAGCATAATGCAGGTGGGTTTTTTTGAAACTCCCTGAGAATCTCTGAGGGCAGCTCCAGATAATGTGCTGCACAGGGGCGGATAATGGAGAGTCAAGGATGGTGGTTCTGGGCCATGAAATGTCAGATGTTGGCACCAGTCCCGACTGTGCACTTTTGGCCAGCTTACACTCTGGGAGGTGGCTGTGTATATGTACTGGACACACTGATCACTGTAGTCCTTAAAAAACACTCTGGATCCAAGCCTGTGGGGCCTAAGGACTGGTGGGCATTGGCTTTCCTTGGAGGAAGGAACTGCTTCTATAGTAGCTGGTGGAGCAGCAGATCCAGCTGGGCACTGTTCTCTGTTGGGACAGACATTGCCTTGTCTTTTCAAAACTCACATGTGAGGTTGGAATGATTCGATTGCCAAGTTGACCCTGAGCACAAATATCCACCTGCCCAGCACTTCTGAGCAGCCCCAACCAGTCTCTGCAGCCAGATATCTCCAGCTTCTGTGACTATGTTCAGGTAGGGAACCCAAAAGGCAGCTCACAGCTGAAGGTTAGCATTTGTCTACTCAAGAGCAGAAACACAAAGCCACACAGTGTGCAAAGCAGCTTTCTTTCTCTCTTTCTTATTTTTTTTTTTGTTACAGAAGCAGCATGCCTCCTCAGTAGACACACATCCAGACAGGGTCACATTGTGTCGGCTCTACTAATGACTTGGAAGCACTAGGCACCCTGGGCAGACAAAAGGAAGGGATGTGGGGCCATTTTTAGGTAGCTTGGACGTTCAGATTTCTTCTCTTACTGTGGTTGATGAGAAAGATAAAGTATTTATACCCTGAAGAACAATAGGGCATATTTGTTGTATCCAAACTGAATAAAACAATTGTTTTCAATCTACTATAATCTGATATTAAAATAAGACTTCTTCCTACTTTCTCAGGGTTTCAGCAAAAGTCTTATAAGGTCCCAGAGAGCTACCTTGCCCCTTCCACAATGTGAGGGCACAGCAGGAAGGTGTAATTTCTATGAACAAGGAAACAGGCCCTCACCAGACATCAAATCCGTGGTGCCTTGAGGACTTTCCAGCCTACAGAACTGTGAGAAATAAATGTCTGTTGTTTGTAAGCCACTGCTTTATAGTATTTTGTTGAAGCAACCTGAACAGACTAAGATAACCCTCATAACCTAATTACATCCTAAAGACTTAATATCACATGTGGGGTGGGTAGGATTTCAACATATGGATTTGGGAGGGACAAACATTCAGTCTCTCACAGATGGGAATGAGGTTAGAAAGTTAGAGGAGGCAGTTATCACAGAATATTTGAAACCATTTCTAATATTTTGTGATTAAGAAACAGAAACTATTTTAGAAATGCAGTTCACTCCTTTCCACCCCTACTATTCCTACTTTACAGGCAGGAAAACTGAGGTCTGTGGCAGCAGCTTGCCCCAGCTCACACACTGGAACTATAATCATCACCTCTTAGTTCCAAGCCTCATGTACTTTTCACGCTACAGGACTGACTCATCGTGAACTCACTGATGTAGGAGTCATACTTATTTCAATTGGATCCAGAAAATAGTTAAGCAGATTTTAAATTGGGCTAGAATATTAAATCTACATAGCCTGTGTGGAAACAAGCAAAGATCAACTAAACGAGAGCAGGCAACGGATATGTGGTCAGAGCTTGCTCTAGCAAGAGAGTCATCCCTTGCATTTTGACAAAGATCCAAAGGCAGGAAGAGGAGTGGAAGAGCTTTATACTAGGAAAAGAGAATCCATGTATACCTTGGTTGGAGGCTGTTGGCATGGGAGAACTGTAGGCAGATTGACTAGAAGTGGGGCATCCTTTGTGATTGCTTAGTGGTATGTGCTTGGCTCTCTCTGGCTGGTCATAAGTTGGAGACAGAAGTGTGAGGGGGTCCCCAAAACCCCACAATTTATTTTTTAAAAATCATGTATTTGGGCAACCCCTTTGGGTCCCCTCCCAAAGGGGACTTTTGGGAGCTTTTCTGTCCTCTCAATAAATCCTGCTTTCTTACCAAAAAAAAAAAAAAAAAAATTATGTATTTATTCTTACTTGTTTAAACTTCATTCACCTTCAAAGGATTCTCTGTTTGATGCAATACACTTATTGAGATGATTTTGCCACTGCTCAAACACAGTTTTTGAACTGGTTTGTCAACTTTGATACCTTTTAGTGCTTCTGCTGTTTTTGTTTCAATTCTTCCACATGAGCAAAACATTTCCTTTGAGGACTTTTTTCATTCAGAGAAACAAACAAACAAAATCACTTGGGGTGAGATTGGGTGAATAATGAGGGTGGGGGACAGGAGTCATACCATTTGGGGCCAAAAACTGCTGAACACTCAGTGAGATGTGGGGAGGTGTGCTAGTAAATCATCCATCATGAAGTAGGCAAACATGATGAAAGAACCTCCAAAATATTTTTACTGAAGGCAAACATAGCCGCTCACAAGAATGCTAGCTGGTACACTGATTCCAATGGGTTCTTAGAATACTCACCTAGTGGGGGAGCCTGTACTACAAGGGGACCACCCTCCAAAAAATAATTCTGGTGTTTTGGGGGTCCCTCCTCATATTAAGGAAGCTGTCAGTTATTAAGCAAGTGCTGGCTCTTTTAGGCTGATTGTCACAGGGGTTAATGTTTGGTTTCCTGGGCTGTTTCTTAGAGGTAGTAGTCTAACTTCCTACAAGTCTGACTTGTAGATTGTAGGTTGGCTTCCTAGGCTGGTTATTGTAGATAATAAGTTGGTTCCCTGGGCTGATTGCTGCAGGTTGTGGGTCAGAGTTCTATTTTTTTTTTTTTTTAATTAGTTATGTTCAGGCCATTGTCCATTTGTCTATTTCGTCTCTTACCTGTTTCAATACATTTACCTTCCCCATTCCCTCATAATCCAGAATTTTCGTCATGAACTACTGATTTATGTACTTGTGCTTTGGAAAGTTGCTGGGGAGGGGTGATTTATTGATTTTTGCTATTCACAGTGCAATGTATATTTTAATGGAAAAGCAAAGATTGAATCACAAAAGTCTAGTGGCTCTGAGAAGTTTACCCTCTGAAAACTGTTGTTTGCTGTTCTCACGAGAACAGTTGCTAAAAAAAAATACAGCTTTTCCTAAGACTATTTATTCATTATGCATTTGTAAAATATCTACATCACATGAATAACTACTTTAGTAGGGACTATGGGGTTATGAATGTGTGTGTCCTTCAGTGGGCACATGTATGCAAAATATGTAGATTAAAAAATAATGGTGGATTGTCCTAATTTTTAAGCAAATTGAGAAGCATGAAAACTTTTTATTGGAAAAATGCATATCTGAAAGGAACATTCTCAGTAAACAAGACATGGTTGATTATCCAGAAAAGTCCATTCCCTATAGATTTTATCAGTCAAAAGATGATGTATTCCTCAGTCATAAAGGAAATGCACATCAAAATCACAGAGATACTACTTTATACCCAATAGGATGGCTGCAATAAAAAAAGAGATAATAGCAAGTGTTGAATAAATCAGATCCTTCATATACTACTGGTAGAAATGCAAAATGTTACAGTTGCTTTGAAAAAGAGTTTGGCAGTTTCTTAAAAGATTAAGTATAGAGTTAGTTACCATATGGTCCAGCAATTTCACTCCTAGGTGTTTGTCTAAGATAAATAGAAACAAACATCCGTGCAATAACATGTACATGAATGTTCATAGTAGTATTATTTGTAATAGTCCAAAAGTGGAAAAGAAATACATCCACCAACAGAAAAACAGATACATGTGTATATTCATACATTGTTATGTAATTCAGGCAATGAAAGGAATAAAGTACTAATAAAAGCTACAATATGCATAAACCTTGAGCACATTATGCTTAGTAAAGAAGTCAGTCATGAAAAAAAGACATTTTATGATTCCATCGATATGAAATGTCCAGAATAAGCAGATCTACAGAGACAGAAAGTAGATTAGTGGTTGTTTTATGGCTGGGGGCTAGGGAGAAATTGGGAGTGACTGCTAAAGAGTACAGGGTTTCTTTTTGGCAAGATGAAAATGTTCTAATATTGATTGTGGTGATGGATGCACAACTTGGTAAATCTACGGATACTAAAAGCAATTGAACTATACACTTTAAATGAGTGAATTGTATAGTATGTGAATTCTAACTCAATAAAACTGTGATTTTTAAAAAGATAGCATAGGGTGGCATCATCTCACATGGCTAGTGAACAATGCTTTTGCTAAAGAAACATTGCATAAAACTTTAGGACTTTAAGAGAATACCTCTTATTTCCTCATAGTCATATGCACAAAGGAGTATGGAAAGAGACAGTAAAAGCAAATTATGTGAGAGGGACCTACATGTAATAGGAATCCATTGGACGATACACACATTCCCTGCAAGTTCTAGTGTATATGTTCATCTTTCTATTCACTCAGCCAGAATTTGTGGATTGTCTATTGTCTGTCAGACACCATGCTTGGTGCTGGGGAATTTTATAGATATATGTAAAATGGGTCATTGCTGTGAGATGTGTGAAAATATGCTACCTGCTCTGAAATAGAACTTTCTTCTCATTTGAGAAACAAAAAATATAGACCTGTGACCCTACTGGTTCAGCACTGTACTACTTAGGACTATTTGGTAGCAGGTCACATAAATCGCCTCGAACTACTTTAAGCAAAATGTTTTTCTTTTTCTTTCTTTCTTTGTTTTTTAAATAGCAAAATGTTTTTCTAAGGGCAGGAATACAGCTGGGCCTTGGGAAGGAATGGAACTGAAAACCAGAAAACCTTCACCACCACCCTTACCACTCCCCATAGCATTCTATTGTGTCTCTTGGTTCAGTAACTCTCTACTTGCTTCTTCTCTTTCTCTACAATCTTCTGCTAATTTACACACAAGAAAAAGCATGATTTCTCAGTTTACATGTCCAGCCACAGAGACAACTTGTCTATTTTCTTTTTTTCCACTCTCTCTGCATCTTCAATTTAAAATTCCTTCCATAACCAAAAACACCCTAAGTGAGATTCTTCCAGCTGCAACTAACAGACAACCCAGTTAAAACTGGCTACTTTGCTACTCCAAGTATGGTCTGTGGACCCACGTCATCAGTATCATCCATGGGCTTCCAAGAAAAGTGGAATCTCAGGCACTACCCTGGACCTACTGTATTAGAATCTTTACTTTAACAAGCCCTCCTAGGAATTTGAATGCACATTAAAGGTTAAGAACTAACTTAAGCAATAAGGAAGATTCATTGTTTCATACAAAAACAGGACCAAGACTGGTAGTTTCAAGCTGGTCTCATCTGTGTCATCAGGACAAGTGATGACCAACATCATCCTTCTACTACACTGTCTTCTTCTCAGCTTCTAAGAAGGTTGTAGCCTTTCCAGGCTTCCTGTCTAATCACAATATCCTACAGCTGGAGGAGAAGGTATTCATTATTTGAGTTCCTTTTAATGTGGGAGAAAAATCTTCCCAGTGTCCCCTCAGCAGATTTCCCATCACATATCACTGACCGGGTTGTGCCACCCACCTATTGTCACTGGTAAAGGAATAGAATTCCTATGACTGACAGACTGATCAAGATTCACCTTCTGGTCAGGTGCGGGGGCTAACACCTGTAATTCCAGCATTTGGGAAGCTGAGGCAGAAGGATTGTTTGAACCTAGGAGTTCAAGACCAACATAGCAAGACTTCATCTCTACAAAAGTGTGTGCTTATAGTCCCAGCTACTTTGGAGGCTGAGGTGGGAGGATCACTTGAACCCAGGAGTTTGAGGCTGCAGTGAGCTATGACATTTCAGCTTGGGAGACGGATCGAGATGCTGTCTCTGAAAAAAAGGAAAGCAGAAAAGAAAAAAAAAAAAGATTCATCCCTGAATATGAGAGGGGCCTAATGTCTCTGGAAGCACCTGGCCTCCCATTCTCTGAACAGAACTGGGCTCTATGAGCAAGAAATGAGGGGAGAATGGAAGTTGGGTAGGCAATCAATAGTGTCGGCCACACTACTTGAGCAACAAGCACCCAATATGAAGCATAGAGTAGGAGGTATGAAGGAGAAAAGCTCCAATGTGTGAAGCACAAGTAGTAGAAAAGTTTCTGTGTCAGATGGAGGTCACACAGTAGAATTCTTATTTATTTATTTATTTTTTTACAAAATTTTTTTGGTGAAGGTCAGAGTCTCACTCTTGCCCAGGCTGGAGGGCAGAGGCACGATCGTGGCTACTGCTTCCTCATCTGGCTGGGCTCAGGTAATCCTTCTGCCTCAGCCTTCCAAGTAGCTGGGACTACAGGCATGCACCACCATGCTCTGCTAATTTGTTGATTTATTGTAGAGACGAGGTCTTACTGTGTTGCCCAGGTAGGTCTCAAACTCCTGGGCTCAGACAATCCTCTTGCCTCAGCCTCCCGAAGTGCTGGCATTACAAGCGTGAGCCACTGCACCCAGCTAAAAAGAGTTCTTTAATTATTTCACATAAATTCATCAGCAACCCCCATGTTCATGTACTTTCACAGCAGCCTTTGCTTCCTCACAAGAAAGCAATTTTTTCAAAGACAACCAGATTGAACACTCATTGCAAACCATATTTTGGAGAACTGGTAGAGTAGTGGGTGAAAGTGACATGAATATTTTTTGACATAAGTTCCCATAATGAGAAGCTGAAAGTTTTAGTTACTCTGTAAGATTTTAATCAATAACTTGAACATTAGATTGATATATAAAATGACAGCAAGTGGAATTTATTGAACATTCATCACGCACTGGACATTGTTCTATACACTATACATAAATTGGGTAATTTAATCCCCATAATAACCCTATAAAGCATATGCTATTATCTCCAATGTACAGAAGAAACACTAAGGCAAAGAATGGAAAAATAACTTGCCCAGGGTAACATCATAAGATGCAGAGGCAGGGTAGAGGAAAAAAGTGAAAGCTGAGGCAGGCTAACTAGAAATGAGCCGTCTTATTTCATTGCTTAGGGGTGTGAATTTGGATTTCTCTGATTGGTCCTAAGTTGGAAGTGAAGACAAAATGAAGTGAAGACAAGATGTTCAAAACATCTCCTTTTGAAACTGGAAAAGTCACTGGATCAAGAAATCTCAAATACCATCATGAGAATCTAGGATTAACGGCTGAGAAAGAAAACATATCTGGTGTCCTCTTGAGCAAATATTAAACCACTCAAAAATTCATTGCAAAGTTATAAGCCCAAAGGAACTCACTGCCAATTTTATTCTACTTCATCTGCCTATCTAGTGTGTTATTCTCTGTTGAATCAACTCAAGGGAAAGAAATGTACTTGTTACTTAATAAAGCTATTCACCAGTTTGAACACTTGTTGATTATCTCTAAAAGCTTACATTTATATATCCCAATTACCGGATAATAATGTGGGAGAAAATATATTATAGCTAAAATGGCCAAGGGTCAGTTTTTCTCTCTTTTGGCTGCTGGTTTTTAGTAGCTATATAGGGGTGTGATTTAATAAAATGTGAAGCTAATTTAGTCTGTATTCTATATGGTAACTATGATTTCATTATTCTTAGGTTGTTTTTTCAAGAAAAACCTTTTAATAACTTTGTTGTTTTTCAGTAAGGATGGAAAACCTTACTACATTGATTCAATAAACTCGTTAATTTTTTTGCTTATAGTACTTAGAGTTACTTAAAGAAATAGCATTATCTTGAATCTTGTTTAGAAATTTCTTTCTTTCTTTTTTTTTTTTGAGTTGGAGTCTCACTCTGTCGCCCAGACTGGAGTACAGTGGCCACTCCCAGCTACCGCAGCCTTGACCTGCTGGGCTCCAGCGATCTTTCCGCCTCAGCCTTTCAAGTAGCTGGAACTACAGGCACGCGCTACCACGCCCGGCTAATTTTTTGATTTATTGTAGAGATGAGGTCTCGCCAAGTTGCCCAGGCGGGTCTTGAACCTGTGGGCTCAGGCAATCCACTCACCTCAGCCCCCCAAAGCACGGGATTACAGGCTGAGCCACCGAGCCTGGTTAGAAATTTCTTTCTATTAATCACATCTGTCTTACTTCTGTGGTGAAATCAGATGGACAGATAATGAGTTTTAAAATTTATGGATTTTAAAAGAACACTAGAGGATCTATTGATGTACACAAGGGAAATTGTTAAGCTATTGGCTAAACAATTACCTATAGAAATAAAAGAGAAGAAAATTCTATTGTCGTAAAATTTTAAAAAAGAAGATAAAAGTATGTAGCATTCTACACTTGAGTTTTTCATTAAGTAAAGTTAATATTGGTCTATTTAAATAAAGAATATTTGGTAGAATTGTATACGGAAATAACCTAAATTATAATAACGAAATTTTACTTGAGTACAGGCTTTTCTGCTTTTAGATATTCTCTGTCATCAAGTAATATCTAGCCAAGTTACAAACAGGCCAAATAATTCTTACTCATTTAGTGGTCGATTCAGCTTCCCAAAGGCTCCTGGTGCTATCTATTTCTATTGTTATCTGGTTCATTAATCACTCATTGGAGCTTTCTTTTGCAAAAAGTGTGAAAATTTGATACAATATAAGGAAATATCCATTGTAGACAAGTGCTCACAATCTGAAGGATAAACAGAAAAAAACCCCACATATTAAGATCAGCCTATGAATATAAAAGCAGAGTTCCTTTAAGTACGTTTATTTTATTTTATTTTATTAATTCTTGCTATGTTGCCTAAGCTGGTCTTGAATTCCTGGTCTTAAGTGATTCTCCTGCCTCAGACTCACTAGTAACTGGGACTATAGGTATGAGCCACTGCACCCAGCTACCCTTGTTTTATTTAATTTAGTCTTTGGACTGGTCAAAGGGAGTACAGTGTATTATTTTTCCCCACAGAATCTGAAAGCTTAACATGTGGCATTGTTGAGGGTGGAATACCTTTACATGTTGGTTGGCAGTCTCTGCTGATGAGCTTGATATCATCATCTTGCATCATTATCAAACTTTATTCACAAACTCTTTCTCATCCTCCAATTTACTCAGTGCATTTACTCTATTCCTTGCTGATCTTAGACTCAGGCATTAACCTCTGGGGCTTGCGGATAGTACACCTGTTGCTCCTGTGTGGTTACCTTTTCCTTCTTCCCAGCTCCTGGCAGCCTCTGAAGACTTGACCTAAGAATTCTTTTCTGGGCAACCCCTTTGGGTCCCCTCCCACTGTAGGAGTTTTTCTGTCCTCTCAATAAATCCTGCTTTCTTAAAAAAAAGAATCCTTCTCCAAGAATGCTCAGGACCAGCACGATCAATCCATCACTGTCTGCATGAAATTTGGAACTCCTTGCCCTTCCTTCTTCCCTGGAGCCTCTCATAAGCTTCCCTTTGTGTTGAGCCAAGTTTCAAGTAAGATTCTCCATCCTTGTTTACTTTTCCTTTATTTTTTGGGGCAACAGAACAAACTCCCTAACGGTCAGCACACCTGAGCCTTTGCTTGAAAATGATCTCCTTGATTTCTGCTTGATTTTCTAACATTTCCTATATTTGTCTCTATTTTCCATGACAACATTCATTATTCCACTTTATTGCATTTTAACTATTCCTCCTACACGTATTATATTCTGGTCTACGTCGACTTTTTGGTCCACCTATCTCTTCTCAATGGCCAAGTCTTGAAAGAAATGTAACTGGTCTTACTCATCATTGTTTGTTTGACAATCCCTAGCATAGGTGATGTTTAATAAATGATATTGATATTATTTGGTATATCAGAGTGTGCAACATGCATGCATTCATTTGCTCATTCATTTATCCATTTAATAATCATGCCCCAGGTGCTGCAGTGTGTGATGGCTCTTATGCAGGTTCATGACTTAGAGGAGTCCACAAAGGGCAAGATGGAAGACTCCTAGAAACAAACTGTTTCCACCATAGCACTTTGTCCAAATATTGTTGAGTGTGGAGGGATGGATAGAAGTTGAGTAGGCTGACAGATTTAATTGCAAATGTCTTATGGCATTAGAAAGTTTAATATATTCTTCAGAGAGTGATGAAAAGTTGTAAAATCTTATTTTTAATGATTTTATGAAATAGTATGTGAAAAGAAATTTTTTGCACCTGCTTTCTAGATATACAATTTCACAAGATTTTGGGGGTTGGTTTAGTATTTGCTGTTTAATGTCATGTTGAAAATAGACTTAGGAGAACCCTATTTTATCCTTGCAGAATGACTTGCAGGTGTTTTTCCTTACTTCTTTGCCCAAATATCAAATTAGGAGAATCTCAGTCTTGTAATTATTTGCCAGTACTACATGAGCTGCTGTTTGTCTGCATGTGATTCACTAATTATATTGTCTCTCTTCTTTCCTCACCTAAAGGTTACATTTACATAAAAGACATTCAAAGATAACACTTAATCATCCAAGTGGCTTCTGCCCGTACCATTTAAATTACAAACTGTAATAGAGAAGGGCTAATCTGAGAGACATCTCAGTGATCCTGGATATAGGCCTTTTGACACTGTCATAAAATCATCTTCATTAAATAGCTGTAAAATTCTAATATCTCAATAACCAAGTGTTACACACCTCCCCTCCCACACCTTCTGTCTTTTGTAATTCCCCCACCCAATTAAGGGCACAGAGACAGAAGAATTATAATAAAACTTGTGCAGTTTCCAAACTAAACCATGCATCAGAATCTCCTGAGGGGTTTACAAACACAAAACACACACACGTGCGCGCGCACACACACACACACACACACACACACACACACACATGGGGGGTTGGGGGGAAAGAATAATTCTGTTAATTTAAGTTGGAGCCCAGGAATTGTATTTTAGAAAGCTTCTTAGGTACTTTTGATGCAAGCCAGGATTGGGAGACAATGACTTACTTAACAGTGATGCAAGTTACACAGAAACTGCACCAAAGGAGGGATTTAATAGTGATGTGAAAATAATATCACAGAATCTAAGGATTTCTGAAAAAATAAATTAGGCTTTTTTTGTCCATTGGACTCACACTGTAGCGGGAAGACAGAGAGATCATGACACTGAGACTATTATAGGAAGTGGCACTTTATTATGCTGGCAGGCTCAGCGGGCTCGAGGGGTTAGTGCTTCCAGGTCAAGCCCCCCAGAAGGGGAGAAGAGGGGTCTTATACCCTTGTTTAGGTAAGGGAGGGGTCATGTTGAGTGATTACATATTTCCTTTGGAATCTTACAAGGTTGTACTCAGCAAAATCAGATTTTTCAAAGAACAAATGGTTTTCAGGAACTTCAGGGTTGTAAACTGTCAACTTCAGAAGAGGGGTTTTGGATAAGTCTGTGAATTAGTTACTGTTTTGCATTTCCATGAAATGGCCAGTCTCTGATAAGTCTGTGAATTAGTTACTCTTTTGCATTTCCATGAAATGGCCATTTCCATGAAAAGGCCAACCCCCCTTTCTGCCACATCAACACTTCAAACGAATTGTTCCTCTCTCTTTAAGTCATTTTGGGGTATAAATAGCTCTCTACTTCCACTCTCAGCTTCTCCTCACCCTTGTCACCACTACCACCACTACTGTAGCACCAGGAAATAACAGAGGCAATCGGGTACAAAGTAAAAGAAAGACATCATTTCCTTAGTAAAAGGGGTCACTTGCATTTTAGCAAGATTTTATGATTGATTTTACATTTTTCTTAGCTCTGGCTCCCCCAAAATCAGACCCAAGACAAGTGAGGAAGTGGGGAAGGTAAGTAGGGACAGAAGAAAAGCCAACAGAGGGTACAAAGTTGAGCAGATTTTCTCAGTAGGTGACTGGCACTGTTATCCTGAGGCTCTCCAGGAAGCAGTGTAGATGCATCTCACATGTGCCCCATCAGAAGCCCTGAAAGCTAGAATACTTATTCACCAGCGGCAGTCCCAGACTGATTGAGGGTTGCCCCAGGGACATTAAATCCCAGTCCTGTCTCCCTCGGGGATGCCCTATCATGGGTCAGGCAAGCTCCTGCAGTGTCTGAGGAAGCCTCAGGCAGAGAAGCAGAGGTGTGGGTCCTTGAGCCTGGAAGCTGTGCATGTACATAAACTTTCTACCACCATTGCAGGTAACCTCAGAGTGGGCTGAGGGACTGTGGCAAATCATCCTTCTGTGGCAAATCTAAAGCCTACAATTTGAGACATTTCCAGCTGGATGCTATCTGTGTTTAGCCCCAAAGCCCTGACATAAAGAAGCAATATAAATACAGACTAATGTGGGACATGGTCCACAAAAAGGAGAAGACAGAGGAGAAAAAGGATAGAGGTAGCTCCCTTTGCCACAGCCATAAAAGGTATCACTTATTCCTAGGTAGAAGGTCCTGAAAGGTGTTCTAGTCATTGAACTATCTACTCTCAGATCCTGTCTTTCCTCTCTGTTATATATCAAGTAATAGATTTTCCCAGTGCTTTTGTCTTCTGGCTTTCTAGATAGGTTTGGCATTGCCAAAGGTATAAGGGCAAGAAGGGGAACAATGTCAGACCATTCCTCCTAGTCTCTTACTTCTTTGATGGCCAGCTACAGCAGTTCCTGTGTCTTCTCTGTGATTCCTGCTGCCATAGGATAGCTCCTCCCTCCCTGGTCTCATCTCCTGCCAGGAAGCCCCTGATAGGAATCTAGCTCCTGTGTGAAAGTCCTATGTCCTGGGCTCTGGAACCCCACTCTCTCCCTCATCTTATAGTTCTGGAGACCAGCATTTCAAAGTGCCCCTCTCTTGGCTGCCATCAAGGTGTTGGTAGGGCTGTATTCCTTTCTAGAAGCTCTAGGGGAGATTTGTTCTCTTTCTTTCTCCAGCTTCTAGAGACAGTCCTTATGGCCCCTTCCCATCTTCAAAGCCAATATTGGCCAGTTGAGTCTTTCTCACGTGGCATCTTTCTGACCCACTTTTCTGTCTTCTTCATCCACATTTAAGGATCCTTATGATTTCACTGGTCCTACCCAGGTAATCCATGATTATCTCCATATTTTAAGGTGAGCTGATTAGCAACCTGAATTTTATTTGCTACTTTAATTCTACTTCACCATATAATGTAACATATTCATAGATTCCAGGAATTTAGGCATGAACATCTCTGGGAGGCCACTATGTGACTCGTCACACTATATGTCTCATATATCAAGATCTCCGTTTCTCCTACAAAGTAATGTCCCAGGTCCTAAAAATGTGCATAGCTACTTCAAAGGAAAAAGAAGAGGCTTGGTGATATGCAGCTATGGGGATCACAGCTATCAAAGTAGGGCCACTGGCTCTATGGTCTGAATGTTTGTGTCCTCCCAAAATTCATATGTTGAAACCTAATCCCCAATGCAATAGTATTAAGAGGTGGAGCCTTTAGGAGATGATTAGGTCATGAGGGCAGAGCCCTTAAGTATGGTATTAGTGCCAATGAGGCTTAAGGCAGCTTGTTAACCCCTTCTACCATGTGAGGACATAGCAAGAAGGTGCCATCTTTGAAGTAGAGATTCCTTACCAGACACCAAATCATCTGGTGCCTCGACCTTGGACTTTCCAGTCTCCAGAACCATGAGAAATACATTTCTGTTGTTTATAGATTACCCAGTCTGAAGTATTTTGTTATAGTAGAACAAATGGACTATGAAAACTGGTATTTACTTTCAGATCGAAAGGAAGATAGGTTCTTATTACATAGTTCTCAAATATTTAGTTGCACATGAACATGATGTCATGTATAAAACATCCTCCCAGTGTAACATAGAGGATATAAAGTTGAATATGACACGGATTTTTGCACTCAATAAAACTTTTAGTTTACCATAAACTTAAACATGACACATATAATACAGGAAACTGAATGAAGAGAGTGAGAAGAGGTGAGTGAGATTACACATGTAGTCACAGAACTGCTAAATCTGTCTCAAACTTCTAATTTCAAACCCTGGTGATTGTCCTTGAACCTCAGGAATGTCTTTTAAACATCACCCTGGGGAGCAGATGAGAGTTGGCCACAGGAGTGGAATATATTACTCTATCTGATCTCATATTCAATGTGGGGCTTATTTTCTAATGATTTAAGGTAAATAGAATGCTCCCTCTTATTCAGCAACCCCATCTTAGGCTGCAGTCCTCAATCTCGGTAAAATAAACTCTGTATTAATTTTGCCTCAGTCTCTTTCTTCAGGTTGACACTTTAAGTTGCATTATCCTTAGAAAGCTTTGCACATCTAGAGTGCAATAATACATGGATAAATGGATAATAAAATGGATATATAATAATAAAATGGATATATATCAAAAAAAGTTATTGCTCCAAAAGTTCATTTCCATGGTGGATATCACACTTAGATGGAGATGACTGTGGACAGAACAGAACAAGGGGAGCTAGGTTCCAGAATTAAACTAGAATGTAGGGAAACTATTAGACGAGACATTCTGCGCATAAATAGCTGAAACCAGTTCAAGCTATCAAGGAACACCTGGCTGGGTGTGGTGGTTCAAGCCTGTAATCCCAGCACTTTGAGAGGCCGAGGCGAGACGATTGCTTGAGCCTATGGGTTCAAGACCAGCCTGGGCAACATGGTGAGACCTCGTCTCTGCAATAAATCAAAAAGTTAGCCAGACATGGCAGTGCATGCCTGTAGTTCTGGCTGCTAGGAAGGCTTAGGTGGAAGGTCACCTGAGCCCAGCAGGTCGACGCTGGGCTGGCTGTGAATGTGCCACTGCTCTCCAGCCTGGGTGACAAAGAAAAAGAAGAAGTACCTAGATTAAAGAAGAGAACTAGAAAATAAGAACCGGAGAGACATTGGAAGTCTCTGTCCCTCATTTCTGCTTCACTCAATGTGTCTATTTTATTCTCCTTTATCTGCAGACTAGTTTTCTTGTCAATTCAACCTACATTGCAGCATATGGCCCCACACAGAGACTGGTTATCACTCAATCCCAACTCCAAGTTCTGCAGGGAGTGGAGAAGAATCTGATTGACCAGTTTGGGTCAAGTATTGTCCCGTGATTCAGACAACTATTGTTAAGAGGGCAAGACCATGTAGTATGTCCGTCATTCCTAGAGAAAGAGTAATCCCTGAGAGATTCAAAGGGGCAACAACACTAAGAAAGGGCATGTCCAAGTTCAAGTCCAGAAAAGCCAGCTACCTGGGGTTAGCCAAATTCAAGCTTAAAGGCAGAGTCCTTCGGGGTGCCATGTCTGTTCAAGATTTGTGACACCATCTTCAAGTTCACAGATTTCCAAAACTAAAAACTATCCTCAGCTTCCATAATTTACTAGCGAGACTCATAGAACTCACTAAAAGGTATTATACTTATAAGTCATATTTTCTCCTGGGAAAGGACACAAAGGATGACTCAAGGCAGACTCTGGGGAGGGTTCCAAATATTAAGCTTCCACCATCCTCACACATGACCCTCTTGACATTGATGTGTGAGAACACACATGGAGCATTGCCAAGACTGGAAGTTCATTCAAGCTTCTGTGTCCAGAGATTTCACTGAAGCTTCATTACCTAGGCATGACTGATTAATTGCCCACACTTTTGAACTCAATCTCTAGATTCCCTCACCTGATGTCAGGCATCAGATATACGTGGCCCAAACCCCCAACCCTCTAAGCACACAGCCGGTCTTTCCGGCATGGCACCCTACGACCACAGGGTCTGACCCACCCACCCTGAGTCATATCATTAACATTAACTATTAGCTGTGGGCAGAGGGGTCCATCATCAATAAAACAGACACTTCTATCAGGAAATTCCAAATATTTAAATGTTACTTCCCAAGAGCTGAAGACAAAAGCCAGATCTCTCTTTGTGTCTCTTTCCTTATTGCACAGCAGCAAATATAGCCATGACCTTAACAAGGAAAGCATGATAAGGCAGGCTATAATCTTAAAGTAAAACTACATGTCTTCTGCTCTGTGGTGAACCATAAAAAAAAGAGTCAGAGACCTGGTGGGAAATACCATACTTAACTGATATAAGAGAAAGATTCTGGTACCAACTCACAGTGGACTTTATGGTAGTCACTAATCCAAGATGACTGAAGTGGGTGGTAGTACTCGGAATATTGTAGGTATACTGGGTGATCGCTCCATTGACCAGGGCAGGTTCCAAGTCTTTCATAATAAGTGAAGTTAGGCTTCTAGATTCTCTCACCTTCCTTTTCTATATTTTCTACCCATGTGTTATCCTGGATCCTCTAGCTGCCTTCCCAAGGCAGTGACCCACACCCAAGATGATGACTCTTTATTTTCCACAACCTGCTCCACTCACGCATATCCACACCCACAATCAAAAATCACTTAGCTTCCAGGAGGATTGTAATCAGATAAACCAGTGCAAGTTTCAATTTGAATTCTATATGACCTTTGAAAATCTACTTCTATTTATAGGGAAAGAGAGTCAAAGTAAGAATTTGAAGTTATAGTCAGGATCTAGGTTGTAAAAATTGTTGCAAGAAAGAGGATTAATTTTTTTAAAGCAATTTGATGCAAATTAGCAACACTGGTTGAAATAAGAGAAAATTAAGCACCATAAATGAATCAGGTGGAGAGGAAATTATCTCTAATTGGGCATAGACTACTGTAGAGTTTTTCACAAACTCAAATCACATAGATTCCTGCCTACCTCTTCCGAGTGGGATGGCAAACATTAGTTTAGCTAAAATATAGAGAGCAAAGATCAGAGAAAGAAACCGTCTAAATGAGCAGTTTTGTAAGGCAAGCTGGGTGTAACAAGTCTTCGAGATGGGAATTTTTTCAAACTCTACCCCTTTCTCTTACTTCCTCTGAATTCAAATGTATGTCCTACTTACGTATTGCCAAGAAAGTTATAACCCCAATGGTACCAAATTGTGTAAATGATATGTATGAAAGCAGTAAAAGAACTAATCCAGATGGATTTAAACATAGCAAGAACATTTCAAATTCAGTTTAAATTAATACAGAAGTTGCAAAACTGGGTACACAGAGATCAGCCTTCTTGTGTACTGGAAAATGCAAACCTCAGGATTTCATTTGCCAAAAGGCTTTCTTCAGACTTATTCTCCAAGTCTGTAGGATTCATGGTTGGACAGGTCAATCTGGGAAATGTCCATGAATTCAATAGAAAATTGAATAAAATCTCAAAAGAATGCTACATCTACTACTATAAAATTAGGTAGTAGAATAGTATCTGTCTAGTGAATTGAGAAAGCGAATATCTCTTTTGAAGTAGAGACTAACTCAAACCTTGAGGAACATTCTGGACTTGAGTAAATGCTCTGAGGGGGACTTTGTTACCAGACAAGAGTCTGAAAAAATTCTTTATTTGGATAACATAGGTTTTCAATATGGCTCAAACCTATTATTTCCATAACTGACTTAGATAAGTTACTAGGTTCCTCAACAGATGGTTGCTGACTTTTGTAACTTGATTTACATCTAGGAATTTAAGATTCTTAGTTAAGGCTAACATATTTGTGAATCCAAGTTCTTGCATATTTCTTTTCTTTTCTTTTTTTTTTTTTGTACTCACATTGTCGCCTAGGCTGGAGTGCAGTGTCAGACTCCTGGCTATCACAGCCTTGGTCTGCTGGGCTCAGGCAATTCTTCCACCTCAGCCTTCCAAGTAGCTGGAACTACAGGCATGTGCTACCATACTCAGCTAATTTTTTGATTTATTGTAGAGACAAAGTCTCATCAAGTTGCCCAGGCTGGTCTTGAACCCCCGGGGTTAGGAAATCCTCTTGCATTAAGCCTCTCAAAGTGCTGGGATTACAGATGTGAGCCACCACACCCAGCCAGTTTTTGCATATTTCTACCAACTACTATATAGTAGTCATTTTATACACTTAGACAGTATTGCTTTGGATGATTATGTTAATTGCTGTAATTTTCTTCTGTCTTTTTAAATCCATTTTTGCTTTGTGAAAATAAATTGTTGCAAGTCACCATTTTGCATTACTAAACTGTAAATTATAGTGTTCTGAACTAAAACGTTTCAGTTGTAACACTGGATGGGGACAATTATCAAAATTCCCTATCCATACTTCAATGGCTCAATGTCCATTTTCTTTTGTAAACATTGAAATTAAAACCAATAGCAATAATAAATGAATTTTGCATCTGTTTACAAACACAATCAATTTTATTCATCTATAATTTTCTGGTCTGTATGGAACCCATCGTTCCTCTTGTGATAGTTGGATAGATTTAGATTATTATCCTGAGTTTTGTTTTAAATTAAACAGGCTTGATAAATATTTATATAGTGCCTATGATTGCTAGGTACTTCAGGAGACATAGAGGAAATAGACATGTTTTTTGTCCTTAAACAAGGAGACCTCCTATTTCAGTCATTGTCTAGATATTTCCACATATATCCCAATTTGTGTCACTCGACAACCTTTTAAGGTAAACTGCTTTAGGTAGATATAAAATATATTATAAGGTAGGTGTAAAACTGAGGCCCAGGGGTTGATTTGTATACAGTTAAGTAAGAAGACCTGGATCTGAAACATAGTTCCCTCAATGCAAGTCTTGCATGCTCAGCAAAATTCAGAGCAGAATAGGGCAAATGCCACAATGCAAACAAAATGCTTTGCAGCTTGGAGGAAATTACATAAAAGAGTTCAGGAAATCTCCCCATGAGTGATGTGTGGATCTCAGTTTCTTCTTTATTTATTTATTTTATTTTTATTTTTTTTGAGTTGGAGTCTCATTCTGTCGCCCAGACTGGAGTGCAGTGGCTGCTCCTGGCCACCGCAGCCTCGACCTGCTGGGTTCCAGCAATCCTTCCGCCTCAGCCTTCCAAGTAGCTGGAACTACAGGTGTGCGCTACCACGCCCGGCGACTTTTTGATTTATTGTAGAGGTGAGGTCTCGCCAAGTTACCCAGGCGGGTCTCAAACCCACGGGCTCAGGCAATCCACTCACCCAAGTGAGAGATTACAGGCTGAGCCACTGAACCCAGCTTCAGTTTCTTCTTCTTCTTTTTTTTTTTTTGAGTTGGAGTCTCACTCTGTCGCCCAGACTGGAGTGCAGTGGCTGCTCCCAGCCACCGCAGCCTCGACCTGCTGGGCTCCGGCGATCCTTCCGCCTCAGCCTTCCAAGTAGCCGGAATTACAGGCATGCGTTACCACGCCCGGCTGATTTTTTGATTTATTGTAGAGATGAGGTCTTTTAAGGAACTGACTAGTAAGAATTTTGCTCTCTACCGCCTCTAGTACAGATTCAAATTCTTCTATAACATTTTTGGTTTCTCTTAATTTTTATTTTGCTAGCTTCTTTTAAAATTCTGCTTACATCTTAGTCTATTCTCTTTTTATGATTCCCTGTTCCTATTTCAGAAAGGCTATGTTTTCTTGATTCCTTGGGAAAACCAAGCAGATGTTTTCTAAAATTTTCTTCTACATCCTACAAAAAATATTTTGTTTAGAGTATGCTTTTCCTCCAAGACTTTAGAGTTTAAAACATTTAAAAATAGAGCCTAGATCATGTGAGTTACCTAACCTCACACAATTTCTTCATTAGAAAAATGAGGTTAGGTATCCACTTCATAAGGTAGATATGGGAAGTAAATGTATTGTTATTTTGACTTTTGTTTTAAATTAGACATGCTTGATAAATATTTATATAGTGTCCACAATTGTTAGGTACTAAAGAAGACACAAAGGAAATAGACATGCTTTTTTGTGTTTTAAATATTGAGACTCACATAGCAATATCAGGACCTCTTTATATTTTTAAGCACTTGGCCGTGCAGGTCCAGAGGGCTGCAGAAAGGCTATTGCCGGGCCGAGACTTCAAGGTCATAGAGGGACAAGCTTGGGGTTTGTGGCAGAGGCAGGCTCTGCCAATTGTCCTCACGCCTATACTGCTGACCCCAGGTCACGCTGACAAGGGAAGACCCTCTTCCTCTGGCAGTGTTCCTCCAGCGCCCTCTACTGGAAAAAGTGTAACACTGTATTCATTTTAAGGAACTGACTAGTATTCGCAGCTGGGAGATAATATATTGGTAACTGTCACAGAACTTAAGACTGCCTGGCACACAGTGAATATCACATTGCTGGAGATAGCATGCTGTTATTTTTATTGTGTTCTTTTCTTTGTTGAATAATCTTGGAATAAAGAGTCACCTATCCTGCCATGTGTGAGCCAAGAGGCCTGGTATACTGAGTGCCTTTAGGTCTTCTCAGCATTAATTTGGGAGCTATTAGATTCCCTCTCACCTAGAATCAGCCTTAAATTTAATGTAAACAACCCTTAGTTGTCCTTATAGGAATTCATCTGAGGGCTCTTCCCTACTTGTATAGCTGATTTTCTTGATTATCAGAGGCTAATGTAGTTTGTTTTTCTTTGTTCAAATGTACATCAAAGACACCACTCCACATGCCCTGCTCCCAGGGCCCTGTTCTTTCTTGGCCCTGCCCACAGTGTTCCAAGATTTTTTTTTTTTGAGTTGGAGTCTCACTCTGTCGCCCAGACTGGAGTGCAGTGGCCGAGAGCGGCCACTGCAGCCTCGACCTGCTGGGCTCCGGTAATCCTGCCGTCTCAGCCTTCTGAGTAGCTGGAACTACAGGCGCACGCTACCACGCCCAGCTCATTTTTTGATTTATTGCAGAGATGAGGTCTCGCCAAGTTGCCCAGGCGGGTCTCGAACCCTCAGGCTCAGGCAATCCACTCACCTCAGCCTCCCAAAGCGAGGGATTACAGGCTGAGCCACCGAGCCCAGCCGTGTTCCAAGATGTTAACACCTCACTCTACACCCTTTCCTGAGCTGGACACTGTAGTATCATAGGAGTTGTAGTCTCTGGGCATGTGGGGACAGGGAAAGACATCAATACGCCTGAAGCAGAATATTATTCTAGTGCAGTAAAAGCAGAATATTATTTTGACTCGGAAAAGGCATATCTGCATGGATTTCTAGTCAGACCATTCTGAAGACCAAGCCTTTACCTACCTTCTTTGTGACATACTTATATTTGTTCTTTTGTTTTAGAAGGTGGAATATGCAGAATTCAGGAACATATTTCTCAGCCAATTGCCATACATTTCATTACTGGTAGACCATCCTAATAGACTCTGGTTTCCAGAGTTGTAGCCACTGTTTGCCATTTCGTTTGTCATTATTGGAAAGTTAAGAAAAGGGCTATTGGGTAATACTAGCATGCCGTTCTATTTCCTTTCCTTTTTTTTAGAGACAGAGTCTTGCTATGTTGTACAGGCTGCCCTTTAACTCCTTGGGCTCAAGTGATCCTCCTGCCTTATCCTCCCAAGTAGCTGGGGCTACAGGTGTATACCACCGCATGTGGCCTTAGCATGCCATTTTATTAAATTGTGACCCTGTAATGTGGCATCTTTCTATCATTTCTTCAAAGTATTCATTATAATAATAATATCTACCATTTAATAAGTGCTTGCCATATGGTAGTTGCCACCTTCTCTCATTCACCTTTAACACAATACTTTGCTGAAATTCAAATTCAGATCACTATAACTACAAAGTCCATACACTATGTTATACTGTACTGCTATGTTATTTTACATTTTCATTCCATACATTTTTGTTTTATTTTTTCTAGGAACAGTGTAAAGGATTTGTGATGTGCTGAATAATCAACCCCAAAATATATCCATGTCATACTCCCTGAAACCTGTGACTGTTACTTTATATGGCAAAAGATGGGAGGGGGTTGAGGGAGAATTGTAGGTGTGATTAAGGCTCTTGAGTTGGGAGATTACTCTGGATTATCTGGGTGATCCCTAAATATAATCACACTTATCTTTATGAGAGGGAGGCAGAAAGAGATTTGACATACAGAAGAGGAGAAGATAACGTGACCACAGAAGCAGAGATTGGAGTGATGCAGTCATAAACCAAGGAAAGGCAGCAGTCACTAAAAGTTGGTAGAGGCAAGGAGTAGATTCCTCCTTAAAGCCTCTGAAGAGGGCAACTCTGCAAGAGCCTGACCAGCCCGTGAAACTAGTTTTAGGCTTCTAGTCTCCAGAAGGGTGAGAATACCTTTTTCTTGTTTTAAGCTACCAAGTCTATGGACATTTGCTACAGCACCAAAGGTCACTAATATAGGCTTCTAGAGCGTCAAGTCCAAATTGTTGGTGGTTCCCAAGGTATGCACACTGGCTCAGTGTAGAGAAGGTATTGGCACCAGTTGCTATGGGCACGGCTCATCAGCCCCCCCAGCTCTTCATCTAGTTGGCAGTCTAGAAGGGATCTTGCAACCCATTGACTCAAACTTCCCATACGATGTATCAACTGCAGCTTCAACATTCTCCTCAAATGATTGTTACGCCTCTGCTTAAACAATTTCTTTCACTGGCAGGGACTACTTTCCAAGGTTGTAGGATCCATGGTTAAATGTTGCAGGGAAACAAATCAGAGAGACTGTGACACCGAGGCTTATCAGCAAGAAGCTGCGTTTATTACTGCAACGCCTGCGTTCTGCCCAGGGGACTCCAGTCACAAAGGCTGGGCCCCGATGGCAGTCAAGTCTCAGCTTATATAGGCTTTACATTGACTTTGGGGGGAAGGGGCTTTTCACGGTGTAAGGTTTTGTACTTTTTGGAACAATAGCACAAACTTGTGGTTTTGACTGCAGGCACTGAGCACAGTGTTACTGGAAAGGGCTTGTGGTTTTAGCTGCAGGTACTGAGCACGCGTTTTGCGTTAACAAACTGGAACATTTTAATTGTGATATATGTTTTGAAGCGTTTTCTAAAAGTCCCCTACCACAAGACAGCTTGACTCATCAGAAAATTTCCTTTCATATTTACTGTCAATCTGCCTTCTTGGAGTTTTCATGTATGGATACTGGTTATATACTCTGGGGGATCAAAGAGGGCATCAAAGTGGGAAATATGTCTATTCTCACTTCCTCAGGAGACCTGAGGACTAGCTTTGCCCTCAGCCAAATCACATTATTAACTCAAGAAATTCACAATCAGCTAAAAGAGTTAGGATTTTTTTTTTTCCATGATGACTCATTAAACAACATCTACCCCCTTTATGTTTTGGCAAAGTTAGCTTTTGGACCCAAATATATTCTACACGTACCCCTATGAAGCTGGATCATGTTAGACTTGGTCAATTGTTCCAGTTTACTGAGATTCTTTTCAGTCTTGGCTCAGTCATGATATATACATCATCTCTGTTTTATGTTGTATGCACCTAAATCAGCATGCTATAATGTCAGTATCTAACCCTTTAATAAAAATTTCGAATGAGATTGGGCCAAAGAGAACTTAGCAGCATGATCTTTTCCCACAAAGTGCAAACCTCCTATGCATTGCTATTGTGTCCATAAGGAGAATCTTTACCAGATGTCTTGCTAAAAATCCAAACAATGCCATGTCAATGGTGTTCTCTTTATCCATTTATGTACTTTACAACTTGAAAGTGCTATTACTTGAATTTGCTCATGTATCAAAATTTTGTTTTACAACACTTACGTCCTTTTACTCAAGGAACCCAGCAGCCTAGTAATTCTGTCAAAAAAAAAAACGAGTGAAAACAATGTCCAGAAGTTCATGTTTTGTTACAGCATCGAAATATATGGTAGTTTTCTTGAAGTAGAAAAAAGAGCGATATTATTGAGTAATATTTATGACTATAGGGGGCTACACAAAAGTTTGTACAAGGAAGTCCCCTTTAGCACTGAGGTCTCAGCTAGAAAATAAACCAGTCTCCTGAGCATAATGAAGGTGAATGTTCAGGAGACTCAGTAAGGATCCCAGTCCTCATCGCAATGCTGTCCCCAGTCAACCAGTCACAAGCATCTTACATGAACCTGTCAGTGAAATCCATTTCAAATTTGGGTTTAAGCAATTAAGATTTTTTACAAAATCAAAGATTCGTCATTTCTCACATGCTTTTTGAAATTCAAATTTTTTTTGAAATTCAAATCCAAGAATGGATTAGTCACTTAAAAGCAGACTTCTGGGTACCCAGCAGGTTTTTAGCAATGTGAACATTGAGATAACCTAAAATAATTGAATTTTAGTGGTGGGTTTTTTGTTTGTTTTTTTTGTTTTTTAAAGTGGCGAGTGACCCAGAAGTAAGTGTGTGAAGGAGCAGAGCAATATTTTAAGGTCATGTTTTGAAGATTATTTCCTTTGGGGAAATGATTTTAATATTAACTACTTTACTTTAGGAAAGTAAAATAAAAATTATCTGTGGTATGTAAGAATAATGCATGTATCAGTGTAAAACCACTCTCATCTGCAAAATGGAAAGGGGGAACTAGATGACATTTAAGATCTTTCAGTTATAAAAACACAGAATTAAAAGTGTTATGTAGAGTGACTGACTCCCAAACCAGGACCTTTCTGTCTGCATTCATGAAAGAGCTTATTTTTCATATGACACATTAGAGCACAAACTAGTTGGCAAGCACTTGATTTAAAAGATCCACCCCCCAAAATGTAAAAGCTAATATCTGTAAAACAGAATTCAAACAAGAACATATGCAAATGTAACCTGAATGCATAACTGTTGTGGATTTAGTCAAAATGTAGACTTTTGAGGTGTGCTATCAGGTTGTAGGAGGGTAGAAATTGACAAAGAAGAGTAGAAAAAACTTTTGAAAAATAGTTGATAATCAGTCTCAAAAATTAGAGACAAAAAGTAGAAAAGTATGAGACCTATATGAGTTCTGATATTTTTGTAAGGAAAAAAGTGCTACTTTCTTTAGCAATCTTATTTCATTTATTTGATAAATATTTGTTGAGAACCTACTATGTGTTAGGTGCTGTACTGAGAATTCAGTGTCAAATAAAACAGAAAACAGGCCTTCACAGAGCATGGTGAGGATGGCAAACATTAAACTAATAATTGAACCGGTAAATTATTATTATAAATTATGCTGAGTACTGTAAAGGAAAACTAAGGGATGTCAGATAGGGAAGACTTCTTTAAGGAAGAGGCATTTCAATTTTTTTCCTGAAGGGTGAGCTGAAGGCTGAGGGAAAAACACACACAGGTAGGAAATAGTTTCCTGTGTTTTATGGACTGATTGTTGTATTCCCTTCAAAACTCATGTGTTGAAGCCCTAATCCCCAATGTGACAGTAATAGAAAATGGGGCCCTCTGGGAGGTGATTGGATTTAGATGACTTTGGGGGCAGAGCCTCCATGATGGGATTAGTGTCCTTATAAGAAGAGAAGGAGAGACCAGAGCTTTCTTTCCAAAGGCCATGTGTACGCACAGTGAGAAGACATCCTCCTGTAACCCAGGGGGTTGCTGATGATCTTTAAGTTGTTTCCTACTCTCTCCATCTTTACCTCAGCCATGTATTGGTTGAAGCAGAACCAAGAAATGGTGATTTCAATATCCTCAATACTGGGGAGTGGGGTCTAGAAGGGGGGGAATATGAGCTTGGTCCTACAGACTCCCTGCTCCTTGAGGAGGGGTGCAGCAGGAGGAAGTAGGAGGCTCTGCCTGGATCTAAAAGTGGTGCTGATCATTTAGTCATCAGATTCAGAGAATTAGCTGTCCTCTAAACTAACATGATATTTTTATCGAATAACTTAGTTATACTGCTATTTTTTTTTCTCTAAAAGTCACCTAATTTAACCTAATGTTCTCTGAAAGGTTTAGGAAAATAGAAATATTTTTAAAAATGTAACATACCTTTGCCAATACAATTCTAAAGACAATATTTTTGTCTCTTAATATGGACTTAAAATTTAGACAATGTGGACTTAGCTCATTTAATTTGTGGTAAAATCTGCTGTATAATTAGCATTGTCAAGTCAATTAGTCAAATCAAACTGATTTTTTATTATAAAGATATGACTTCGGGCCAGGCATGGTGACTCATACCTATAATCCCAGCACTTTGGGAGGCCAAGGTGAGAGGATTGCCTGAGCCCACAAGTTCGAGACCAGCCTGGGCAACTTGGTGAGACCTCATCTCTACAATAAATCAAAAATTAGCTGGGCATGGTGGTACATACCTATAGTTCCAGCTACTTGGGAGACTGAGGCAGAAGATCACCTGAGCCCAGAAGGTTGAGGCTACAGTGGCCATTAGGATACTGGTGCACTCCAGCCTGGGCAACAGGGTGAGACTTTGACTAAAAAAAAAAGACTTCATTTTTCAATTCAATTTCATTAATAAACATTTCAAAACTATAACAGAAAGCAATGGAAAGTAAATTATAAATGCAATTTTTCCAGCAAGATGGTGAAGGGCCAGGTTGGACTGTGAGAGTCTCCACAAAAGCGAGTGTCCATAAAGACTCCCTGCATGAGTGGGTGTGAGCCAGTGGGTGAGTGAAAGTCCGTCTGAGGGGTGGCTTGGGTTCATGCACCCAGGGCTCTCCTCCAGAGGTGATGATAACCCCCCACAACCCTGAGATCAAAGCCGCCGGAGTGCAGGATTGTCTCTCGGGACTCTTCTGAGAAAAGCCTGCTGAATACAGCTGATCCTCATCACCTGGTGCCCAGCCCACACTATCACCTGTGACAGCAAAGTGGCTGGAGTCCCAGATCCATGGAGAGAGAAGATCAGGGAGACCTGGAGAGGAGCCCTACTCCCAGTGAGGAAACACCAACCACAATCATTTTCTCTGTCTCAGACCAGGCAGAGACCTGCATTGTACTGCCCAGGTCCACCTGGCCTCCAACTTGGGACCTAAGGTAATCTCATCAAACTTGGAGAGACAGAAGCCCCTCCCCCACTCTGGATTAGACACAGACATGTCAGATCTGAGTGGAAGATTTGACAGGCAGCAAACCAGGCGACCCATGCTGAGAGCAACCCCATCAGCCTACATTGAGAGCAGAGGGGGAGGGGATGGAGATCAGAGCTGAAAGGAATTTGGACTTACAGGAATGACCTCAGAGCGAGTTGTTTTTTGTTTGTTTGTTTGTTTGCTCATTTTTTGTTTTAGGTTTTCTTTTTTCCTCTCTCTGTCTGTTTTTGATTACATTTTCATACTTGCCTTGTTTCTGTTATTTTGTTGCTTTATTTTAGCCTTTCTATTTGTGTACTGGTATGTTTGAGGGAGAGTGCATCAGTAGGGTCTTTTTTTTTTTGGTCAGTTTCTATATTTGTGTGATTGTGTGTATGTTTTAGTTTTTTTTTTTTTAACTTTTCTTCCTTTGTTTGTGTCTCTTTTCATTTGTTAGTTAGTGTGCCTGTTTGCTTTCACTCTTATTCCTCTCTCTACCTTCCTCTTGTCCCCCTCCTTCCTTTTTCCATTTTTCCCCCAGACCTATATCCCCACTGCATGGACAGATTGTAAGGCAGTGGGAAGCAGGTTCCAGGGGGCCGACACACCTGTCAGGAGATACTGGGATCTGCAGATAGTTTCTGAATCACAGCTCCCCTCTCGATTAAATCTCAAAACTGCAAGGAGTACAGCCCCCCACCACAGTCCAGCTTCAGAATTGAACAAAGCCAGAGGATCCACATAAGGGAGAATAGGAGATTGAGAAAACAGAAGTAAAAGCTACCCCCTCCATCCCTGAATAGCAGAATTAAAGAAGAGGGAGGAAAAAGAAAGAAGGAGAAAAATCTACACAAATAAAGAAAAACCAAAAGAAGAATATGGGTCTCACACAGACCCCTGGGAGGCCAGTCACTGAGAATACAGACTTCGGAACACAAACAATGAAGAGCACCCAGAATAACTGGGCTCAAACCACAAACTCAAATATCAAGACATTAATAGAGATAATAAATAGAATTGAGGAGAGATAAGAGGAAAGAATGAAGGAGTTAATAACTGAGATAACAGCAGTAAGGAATACTGTGAATGAAATAAATAACAAACTGATAAGCATGGAAAGCAGAATTAGCTAAGCAGAAGAAAGAATCTCAGAGCTTGAGGACCAAAATATGGGACTAACCCAAACTGCCAAAAATGTAAAAAAGAAGCTTAAAAAGACAGAGCAAAACCTTCAAGAGATGAGTGATTATTTCAAGAGGCCAAACCTAAGATTAATTGGACTCCCTGAGGTAGAAAGAGAGACAGAGACCACCATGGCACAAACATTTCATGAAATTGTCCAAGATAACTTCCCTCATTTCATCAGTGACATGACCGTTCTAACACAAGAGATTCAGAGAACCCCTGAAAGACAACAAATGAGTAGACCAACTCTTAGACACATAGTAATTTGTCTACACAAAGTAGATATAAAAGAAAAATCCTAAAGGCAGCAAGAGAAAAAGGCAAGACGACCTACAAGGGAAGACCAATTAGAATAGCAGCAGACTTATACACAGAAACACTTCAGATGAGGAGAGCTTGGAGCCCAATCTTCAAAGTTCTCAAAGATAAACAATTTCAACCAAGAATTACCTATCCAGCTAAGCTAAGCTTCATCAGTGATGAAGAGTTAAAATTTTTCCCAGACATTCAATCCCTAAGAGCTTACACTGCCCCAGACCAGTTCTACAAGAAACACTTAAGTAGTATTAAACACAGAAGAAAGAAAAAAAAAAAGAATGAAAATGCCCTTCACAAGAATGCAGGAAAAAGATTGAAAACACACATGATTCAACCCAAAAATCAAAAGAAAGAAAACAAACAAACTGCAACAACAACAACAGACTCTATAAGAAACACACGACAGGGATAAACTCTCACATTTCAATAATTAGCCTGAATGTGAATGAACTAAATGCACCACTGAAAAGACATAGAATGGCAAAATATATAAAATATCATGAGGCAGCAATATATTGTCTCCAAGAAACTTATCTCACCAGAAAGGATACTCAGATTCAAAGTAAGAGGATGAGAAACAAAATTTCAGGTTAATGGAGCATAAAAGAAAACAGGAGTTGCAATCTTAATAGTAGACAAAATACTCTTTAAGCTATCAAAAATTTTAAAAGATATGGAAGGTTGCTACATAATGATAAAAGATTCAATTCATCAACAAGAAATATCCATCCTAAACATATATGCACCCAACATAGGAGCACAAACTTT